>NC_141141.1:58895950-59195950 GCF_053477565.2 Lygodium microphyllum | reverse complement strand
AATTGGCATATTAGCCCTCAAATGATTAATTGAGCCCTTAATTTAATACTCCAATTCATGTTTTGGTCCCAACGTTTAAAACTTGACCCTCAATTTGAGTTTCTTTCCTTGCGTATGACCTACCCCCTTGTTTAAAAGGGTTGTAACCCTATAATAAAGCTTAATTTTTACAAAAATATTAAAATGTCACCGAAAAGCATCAACAACAAATGTATCTCCATGCCATCACCCAAATTGATGTTGCCTTGTAATAAAGATGAGGAGCTCAAATTCGAAGAAGGCAAGAAACTTGGAAGAGAAGCTAAAAGTAAACGCAAAGAAGAAAGTAAGAGGGGAGGGGATGGAGGCATCATATTTCGATGCAAAAAAAAAAAGGATCAATCATCAATCAACATGAAATTCCTACCCTCATTGTGAGAAAGAGAGGGTGTGTGAGCAAGATTCTATTAGCTGCCCTTTCCCATGGCCGCAAGGAGACCTTGTCATAGCCATTATGGCAATCCTAATTGTTATGACAACTACGCCATCCCCCTCCCATTCCCTTTCTGTATCAATACCTTATTCTAGATCTATTAATTTCCAAAAAACTATTCCCCACTTATTCAAATACTAAAGCTAATAATCGTATCCTCATGGCTTGAGTGACTAGTCTCATCTTTCCATGCCATCCAAAGCCGTCAACCAAGGAGGTCACAGTGCCACCAACCATCACTTGAGTATTACCATTGCAAGAGTTGCAATCAAGAGGGATGTGGCAAATTCCTCCACACAGGTTGCTAACCTTGCCCTTGTGAATGGAGTGATCAAAATGAAAAATAATGAAATTATTGAGGCCCATGTTGGATGGTTTTTTAATTGCAGTTGTTGGAATTACAATGAGTTTGATTACCATTTGGATAAGGGATGATATCATGAAAAGCGAGGAAAGTAAATTGTTATTTCTTTATGTAGAATGCTTAGAAGTGTGTTCGAAAATAATCAAAAGCAAGGAAAGTACTATGGTGTGCACAACCATTCCTCAATTCTATTTGTATTCTCGATGAGCTTGTGTATGCAAGGGTGTGTGTTGGGGATTTGGACATCACTTTGGAAGGTAGTTCGACCTTCAAAATCTAGCTCTTTTGAGAGGACCTACATGGTGGCTTTGTGGCCTATCTTGCAGCACATCTTGTTATACAATGTCAAATGAGATGATGGGGGCAATCAGATTGCTGCTTGTTCATCATCATTGCCTTTGTGGCTTATCATTCACTACCTCTAATTGTGTAGGGGTGGGACGAGGGTCTCCAAGGGCGTGGGAAATGGTCACATAGAATGGTTTGTAGTCTATGTACTTTAAGAGCCTATACACCTACAAGCACATGAACTTGTGCATGTTGGTACATGGACTCAAGGATAAATGATAACACATAGTTGCCTATAGCTCAAATCCACACCATTGGGGTATTTAGAGGAGAGAGGAATAGGGAAAGCTGATGTGCAAAGGAAAGAGGTGTGCTCGAAGTGAGAGAGTGAATGGTTGAATGCCATATAGCATTAACTTTGTCGAGTTGATGTTGTAGTACCCTCATTTTTGAGGCTACAATGTTTACTTTATGAAGTCCCTCATTTCTCGAGGTAGAAGTCAAACAGTGCAGGACATGATCAAGTCATTGACGAGCGTGGCGACTTATGTAGGTCAATTGACATGTGTGTGTGGTGGCCTCAGATTTCTTCAATGAAATTTGGATTCCTTGTGGCATTTATACATGGCTCTTAATTTTCAAGGTTGATAGTTGGGCACTTTAGTTCTAACTTTGTTGTTTTGGGAAGACTTAAACTTTGGAAGATGCCACAAGGGATGTATGAATCTGGTTAATACAAACCAATTAGTATGTCAATAAGCATTATCATCTCTTATCATAAATATATCCATTCCGTTTTAAGATTATAGAGTCCTTAAATTTGATGAGGGGAAAAAAGGAGGTTGGGGTGCAATTGGACCGTGAGTGCTCTCCCATTGGAAAGGCTTTGCCACATGAGATGGGATCATGTCCCATGTGCAATTCCTACTAAACTACCAATTGTACTAGAGAGCTTCATGTGACAAAGGGGGAGTGATAGTTCTCTCTCTCTCTCTCTCTCTCTCTCTCTCTCTCTCTCCTAATTTTGCTCTGGCGCATAAGAGATACTCTCGCCAACTTTAGAGGTGCGGCTGATATGCCCTCTTTCAATGGAAGGTGCAGAAGCGCCTTGACTGGAGTCCAATCGGCTTGATTTAGCTTCCCTTCCTCTCTCTCCCTCCCTCCCTCTCTCTCTCTGCGACGCGCGCTTTCTGTTTCTCCCCCCATCAAGAAGGGGTGCATGCATTCTCTCAATTTCAAATCCCGAATCACTCAACTAGTGCTAGTGATTCACAAGCACTCAATCTAGTGGAAGTAATTCAGAGAGAGAGCGAGAGAGAGACAGAGAGAGAGAGAGATTACTGATTGAGTGATTCACAGACAAAGAGAAGACATTGAGACAGAGAGAGACACAGAGAGAGAGAGAGACTCCTCTCTTTCTCTCAGTAAACCAGTGGATTGAGAGAAGCTTGGGGATGAACGCCAAACCCTTATCTTCCCCCCACTCCCGCTCCCTCAGCCATGACCCCATCTGCCCCTTCCCCCAACCCAGACGCAAATTGGGCTTTCCTCCTGCTACCATGGACAGGCATGACTTTAATGGTGCCTTTGGGCTTGCCCCTGAGGAGAGAGAGCTCAAGGACGTCTGTTCCTTCATCCAGGATGAAGATGATGATCCTGTAGAGGTTGATGACGTCCCCAAGCCCTTTGCTGCATTTGGGTCGTACCGGCAGCTGCATGGTGACGCCGCCTTCGATGGCCCGCCTTCTGGGTCCGCTGCGTCCTCTGTTCCTGCAAGGAGGGGGGGCACCAGGTTCTCCTCTGAAGCCCCCGCAAAGCTCTTCGGCCCCAGCGGCCTCGACGACTCGCCCTCCTGGAAGAAGCCTGTTGTTGTCGTCAATATGACCACCCATGGCCATGATGAGAGCTTGTTGATTATGAAGTCTTCTGCTGCTTGCTATAGCTCTGATGAAAGCTCCCTCCGGAAGAAGGCAACAGAAAATTTTTGCGAGTGTTCTTGCCCCATCGACATTGTCAACGGCGGTGGATCAGTACATTCTTCTGACTGCAAGCTGTTGTTCAAGCTGAAGAAGCAGCATTCTTTCTCCTCTGACATAGATAGGGAAGAGGCATGGGAGAGGAAGAGGGATTTGTACCTCATGGACATGGAGATTAGCCACAGGCTCTGTGGCAAGAGTAGGGGTGTTGCGAGGAGTGTCTCAGACTGTGGGGTGCGTGCTGAGAGAGTGGATGTTGATGTCGATGTCGATGCTAGGAACAGGAGAATGAGACATCGGAGCCTAACAGATGAGGACTTGGAGGAGCTCAGGGGTTGCATTGACTTGGGATTTGGTTTCAACTATGATGAGAGCTGTGACTTGAAGAACACTTTCCCTGCATTGGAGCTGTATTGTGCAATCAACAAGCAGTTTGAAGACATCAAAAGTCGGTCCTCGCCAGTTTCTCCGCTGGATGGCACTCATTCACTGCTCAGGACTTCCAGTGATGGAAGCCCCTGCAGTCCGGTTAGCGATTCATGGCGAGTAGCTAGCCCAGGTAAATCTTTGTTTTTGTCCTAATACGTGGTGCACAAGCACTTCTTGCTCTAGGCCAAGGTGCATTTTTGTTTTAGTCCCAATAGGTGGTGCATCAGCACTTCTTGCACTTCTAAGGTAGTTGTGATGAGATGAAATGTCTGTACTACGTCCTGTATTTTGCATTGATTTCTGCATGCTTATGATACTGCATTGCAAGTTGCTCATCTCAGAGATTGTTCTTGGTTACAAACCGACACATGCACTTACGTAATTCTATGTCATCTTTCAAATTCTAACCACATCAAATTTGCTGTATCCGTGGTGTAGGTGATCATCCCAGCCAAGTCAAAACAAGGCTGCGACATTGGGCGCAGGCTGTCGCATGCTCAGTGAAGCAGGGTTTCAGCCTCTAGGCTGTATTAAAAATTAAGAATTACCCTAAAGGTCAATACCTCTGTTACAAACTGAACACCTGCATTTATGTAATTCTATGTCATCTTTAGAATTTTAACCACATTGAGCTTGTCACATTTGTGGTGCAGGTGATCATCCCAGAAAACGAGGCTGTGGCATTGGGCGCAGGCTGTTGCATGCTCAGTGAAGCAGGGTTTCAGCCTCTAGCCTGTATTAAGAATTATTCTAAAGGTCAACACCTCTGTGAATATGGCCATTAGTATATGGTTAAGTATGTAGCTAACTATTAACTTCTTCCAAGTTCCTGCTTCTAATGCTGAAGGCTAACTGTGTGGTTGTATAATGAAAGTTGGAGCTGACTTAGCTGACTTCTAACCTGAAAGGAAAGGGGATGTAACTTGCTGCTGCGAATTGGCTCAGCATCTGTCTCTCTACTGATGAACATAATTTAGTGGATGGTCTTTGTTCATCCACATTTTGGGCTGACAGAGGTATGCAGGATATACATTCACTTAAGTTGTATTAATTTTATGCCCTTTCTAATGTATTTGATATTCCTACCTTTTTGATTCCTCTGGTCACCATACCTTCAACTTGGTATTACATGCTCTTTGTAAGTTACTGCTACTGCAAATTTTTGCACGTTCAGTTTTTTAGAGTTGCTAAACTTAAGTTTGGATTGAGCTTATTTGCACAACTAGGCATGTCTATGTAATAATCTCTGATTTGTATACTATGATACTTTTCAAACATCATGTTTCTCAACATCTAGGAATTGGTGGTTGTGGTGATTACCACCTTACTAATATAACTGATGTTGGAATTTGTCATACTCTTGACAGCTCTGGTAAGTCTAGTCTCATTAAGTGTTTGTCCTCGTTATCATTGGAAGTTGAAGGGCACTGTATTCAAATTTTTGAACAGGCAGATTGGCTTGTTTGCTAAAGCCATTGTGGTTTTGCTATTCTGTGACTTTGGGAGTTCTTTTGGCAAGAAAATGGAGGAGGTTATTGACATGACATTATTCTTTTAGCAGTTTCATGATAAATGTTCACAGTGCAAGCACAATAAGGATTGCTTGTGGTAAGAGGATGGAGGTTAGTGATTTATTGGGTTTGATGTTTTATTTCTTTTGTTTTCTTGGATGTTAAATAACTAATATTGAGAGTCCAATCACAAGAAGAATGAAAATTTTTAGCTAATCAGGCCACTCTGAAAAATCCTCATTGGAAAGTTATATCAGATCCAATCACCAACAGATCTATCCCATTCAGCATCTGTTGATGTGGTAGATGCAGGCATGGCTGTTAATCATTGGAAAGTTTTGCATATAATAGAACCAATCACCAACAGATCTGTTCCATTCTGCATCTACTGATGTGGTAGTTGCAGGTACCGGTACAACAACCATGCCTTTTGGAGATGGGCCAGAGCCAGGTCACGTGCATAGTCAAGTCCAAAGGCACGTGGATGGCTGATTTGACCAGTGCTAACCTGTGTCAGGACTCCAGTGAGTTGATGGAGCACCTCCAAAAATGGAGGTACCCCATGAACTTCCTGGAGTTCAAAGGAGCTGGCAGCCTTGGATTGGTAGATATCCTTTTCTCTCTCCTCTTAAGAGTGCTTTCTCTTTATGGCACAGTCTGCATAAGGTGAGGTCCAGACAAACTTTAACCCGTGTCTATACTGCAACCTGAAGTATAGCACACATGCAAGTTCATTTGCCTGTGTGTGGCATGGTCCTCATTTGTTCAGTTATTGGTGTACATAGTGTTGTTCCATGCCTTTGGGAGATAGGTCATTTTGTCTAGTCATTGGTGTCCACAGTGATGGTTTGTGTATGATTGTAATACTTGTGCTCTTGCATAATGCGGTGGATTGTACAACTTTCAAGGACTGTATGCAAACTTAAAATAGTATCCACATTTATGACACCTGGGCCAGATGATACCTCTGTGCATGGTTGTATGACTTGTTTATGGTACGGGTTTGCAAACTATCTTGGCTTTTGGAGGTTGCATGGTTGGTAATGCTATGCTAACAGGTAGAACTGAAACGCATAATGTGAAATCTAGTTTATGCAAATTATACTTAGTTTGTCCATCTGTCAGGGGTAAGTTCTGGGTGTCCATGCCCATTTAAGTTTGTCTACTTCAGCTATGTTTGTCTTTGCACAGCCTGCCCACATCTTTGCGGCAAGGAAAGATTGAAAAGCAAGATCATTTGACACTGATCTATGGTGTTGTAATGGGATTGTCTCAGTTGTGGGCAAAATAAAGAATGTTCAGTGTGACCGAGAGATTTTCTGTACGAAATCACCCATATGCTAGATGTCCATAATCTAGAATTTGTATAAATTCATCCAAGTTGCTTCAAACATTGTCTAAAGTGAAACCCAATTTGACTGATAAGCAGCTTGTTTAGGATAGAGATTGAACATAATCACACAACCAAAAGTGTGTATAGAACTTTAACTTAATAACGGAAGGTTTGCTAGAAAAGATACAAACATTAAATATAGAGAAAGACAATTTGACTTCCAAGCAGCTTGTTTAGGCTATGGAGACTGAGCATAAGAATCCAACCAAAAGTGTATTCAAAGTTCTTGACCTAATGGATGGAAGTTGTGCTAGGAGCAGCTTGTTTAGGCTATGGAGACTGAGCATAAGAATCCAACCAAAAGTGTATTCAAAGTTCTTGACCTAATGGATGGAAGTGTGCTAGTGAAGGTCTTTGGGGTGGACAATGGACCTCGATTCAATGTTGGACATGTTTCTTTGCCAACTTGCAATGAGGATTGGAAAGTGAAACTTTCAGTTCAAATGTTTGGAACATTTTGTTTTGCCCAATTGTCTATGTTATGCATGCTCCTTTCCTTATTTGAACATCCAGTGACCCATTTTAGAGGCATTGTGGACTTGTTTAGTATTCCCTTTGTATTCCTACTTTGTACTAGAACATCTAGTGCATACCCTCAATACATAGATGTAATCAAGGATGCCAATTGGTATTGAGAAATTACATCTACTTTGTGCTAGAATGTGAAATGCATGCCTTGCATACATAGGACTCATAACCAAGGATAGCAATTAGTATTGGAGATAACATCTATTTTCATAATTATTTGTTATTGCAAATACCTAATTGATGTGAGTTAAGTTGGAAGCATACAAGACCACCTAGCTTTGACTAGCCTTTTTTTAAGGCTTGTAGAATTGCACTATGATAATTTGCCATTGTAACTCTTAGTTGATTGTGTTTGTTAGCCAAAATTAGTTGCTTTGAAGTGCTTTGAATCTTTTTTGGTGGTTGCAATAATGTCATATGCAATCACACTTATCTATAGCTAGAAGTTAACACTTCTCTCCTACATAGATTGTCTCATTGATAAGCTATGTGTATATATCATTGTGACGTTTTACAAGATGTATTTAGAACTACCTTGTCATCCATTTATTGCTATTTGTAGTTTGGTCCTAGCTCGAATCTATATGCTCACTCCTTATTCTCAAGTTCCTCTTAGTGTCACCTAGTGTCCATTTGAATGCATGTTACACTTTCTCTTGTCAACGTTGCTTATTGACATAGTATTGGTACTCTTACATATTTTTCTATTCGACATAGTATTGGTACTCTTACATATTTTTCTATTCGATCTTGTGGCTTAGACTTCTTATTGTAGTTTATATCAATTCTTTGATTCCACTTTTATTTTTCTTGGTGGTTGTCTCAAGCTTGCAAAGCAACATAAATATTGTGATGAATGCAAATGGATGCAAGAAGATTGAAGGGTCTTCCCAACTTTGGAGGCCGGCATGAATATTGAAGTACAATCTTTAAATATAGCCCTTTAGCTTGGCTCAATAGAAATGTGTAATATACACATGCAAGCATACAATTAGTGGAGTGCATATGTTTTTAGTCTACATTGCATCTTTGGAGTACACATCATACTTGGTATTCCCATGTAAGGGCATATTTTAAGATGCCTACTCAAAAGATGTATGATAAAGAGAAAAGGAGATGCTAGTTGCAAACACTTTGGATGCAAATCATATGAAAGAAATCCACTACAAAGTGCCATTGGCACAAAATAGAACTTATATAGCTAATGCTATAGATATTACTTATTACATCATGATCCTAGCTGATCTTAATATAACTCAATCTCAACCCTAGGCCTTCTGGAGTTCTATGTAATGGCTTTGCTACCTCAATTATATGACATCTTTCACCTTGATAGGTTGCATTGAGAGAGATTATACATTCCCAACTCAAGGAAAATTAAGGCTTACAAACAAGAGAAACATGTATTCTATTATTATACATTATTGTGTGGGTAATTCCAAATATGGTGAAAATCACAAAATGAAGTACAAAGATAGGATTGCACATTTCAAAGGCCAAGGTTGAAATGTAGAAAGGAAAGTGAAAAGTTGGTTTCCTCTATGGGTTGACAAGTGAAGGTTGCTTGTAAAGAATCATTATGGAGTAGTAATTTCTTGAAAAGCAAGTACTTAATGGCATGAAGAAAAAACCCTAAAAGTAGAAGGCCAAGGTAGATTTGGGAAAAGTATCACTAGGATTTGGGGAATATGCTTTGTTAAACCATGCATAAATAATTCTCAAGAGGAAATTGGAGATTTGAATCCATGTTTGCACAATTCTAACTAAACTAGAAATACATTTATTGAACCATACTCCATGTTTCACAATGAGAACTTTTTTGTGAGATTATATTTTGGTGAGAATATAATTGAACTTGTGTATTTTTGAAAAATGTGTTTTTTCTTCTACAATTTTGAAAAGAACTTTTAGAAAATTAAGTTGCCATTAGTACAATGGACCTATGTTTTTTGGATGTTGACCGTTGGAACAAGATGGATTTACAATTGATTGCTATATAAGAGATCCACACCATGGAGAAGCTTATTGTTGCTTGATTGCTTTTATCACTTCACTTAATATCAACCATATTGGCATTTGTTTACTACAATACTGTGCGGGGCTCTTGAGGACCGAGGCTCCTCATCAATGCTAGAAGCAATTATCATAGTGACTTGTCCTTTAGATAGAGTAACCATCTTAAGATCTCCAATATAGGCTAGACTAAAGAAATCATGCATAGTGAAATGCCCTCCTATTGTTGCATTCTCCCATAGTCTCACTTCCTTTATCTTACAATGTTAAAGCACTAATGCCATAACTTATGAATCTCATCTAACCTCTTCCATTCCCTTGCTAGAAACTTGCCTTCATACCTTCTTACTAGCTTCAAAAATTGATGTCATAATTGAAGAGGACATTGTAACTCAGTACACACAATAACTAATAGAAATGGTCTTGCAAAGTATCTAATTGTCTCCAATTGTAGCATGCATTAAGGAAAGATGATGTTTTAGTTTGCATGTGACATGCAAATGAAATGACATGAGATCATTAGCAAAGTAAAAAATGGTCCTTAAGGCATACAATAAGCAACAATCCTCATCCATAATGACATGACATTAGTAGCATAATTAAAGAGGGTTCCTCAAGCATAACATAAGAGTCCCCTATTAGGTTATTTAAAAATGTAGTACATATAGTATTTATTCTCTTCTCTCATTAAAAAGGTAGTACATATAGTATTTATTTTCTTCTCCCATTGGATTACCATAAAGGAAATTATTGCCTTCACTTTACTAGATTTAACAATATGTGAAGGATTAAAGTACCTCCATATCATTAGTCTCACTCAATATGAGAGGAGAACATACAAATGATAAGAAAATTTGAAGGATCTCCTCTTACAACAAAACCTTGTATACATAAAAATACAATGTTTCTAATTTGAAGAAAATTTGATCTAGGGACATTCTAAGAAACTTTTCAAACAATCAAGGATGTATCTTGCCACTTTTCTCCTTACATTCTTTTTGTGGACTTTTGTGACATCTAGATTGTCATGGATCTATGTATGATATAATAGATATACAAATAACCCAAAGGGAATAGTAAGAGAGGCACACAATGAAGTTTTAGCAAACAACAATTGAGTAGCGGGGGATGGGCCGGGAGGAGATGGAGGGTTTGAGTGAGGTTGGCTACACACCAAATGGAGGATGCCCACTTTACAAGTATTAACCAATCAAAGTATTGCTTGAGGGGGTTGGGCGATTGCAGCTCTCTACACACTAGAAAGGACACGACTTGTTGTTTACTTGCTAAACATGTCAACTCCTTGTCCACTTTTGGATGGGGAGTCTCCCCTGCCCAATTTTTTAAGTGATGGACATGGGTGCACTTTTTGCATTCGCAACCAATCAAAAAAATTATAAACATATTATTATTCACTTTTTCACAAAATGTGACTTTTTGGTGTGTAAAGACTTTGTGCCCATGTCTATGTCTAGTTTCAAAAATTGCATGCCCACACTCTGAGGTGTTGGGTGCCTATAATTTGGTGTGTAACTAACGGGAGAACGATTCAACCTTCTACCTTTTTGTGGGTCCTTTGTCTTCTTTTGTCTTGATTGTGCTCTATGCATGCAAGGGAAAAGATCCAGGGATCCCAAGAGGTTGGCTCTTTGAAAGCCCAAAAGGGAGATGGGGATGGAATGGAGGTAGAGTCTTATGCACAATAGTTAAAGAATGTACAAGTTGATTCTCAGGCTCTTTTCCACTAATATGCAAAAAAGTATACGAAGCCTCTCCCTCCCTCTCTAGTTCTCAGAAGAGAGTTCATCAAGCCAGTCTTGCAGATTCCCTCATAAGAGAGAGAGTTCATCAAGCCAGTCTTGCAGTCCCTATGGAATTGCTTTGTGCCACAACAGTTACTACTCTTTTTATGCGTTTCACGGGCACGCTTCCTTCCGAAGAAGAGTTTACTGGCTGGTTTGCTTCTGCAGTCCAGGTCCATTGCACTGTCATGGTGACTGCAAGTTGACAAAAGGCTTCTTCCAAGTGGTTGCTGGTTCTAAGGCTGACTCGAGAGATTGGATTTTCTCCTGTTCAGTGGGTTACAAGGGTAGGCTTGGTTCATACAGTGCCATGGTTGGTGCGGTCTTTCCCCTCAAAGTTTTGCTATCTGAATGCCCGGGCTGGGCGTCATTCCCGAGGCTCCACACAAATTCTGATGCACACATCGGAAAGATTGCTATTGGTCTTGGTACAGTTCTATACGTGCCTCCGTTGCAGGTTAACCCTGGGGTGATAGACGTGCAGTATGCATGTTATGGGGTAGCAGGATCGAGCCCGAAGAGGAGTTGAAGTTCTTTGTGAGGATAGTTTTCCCCATTCCCTGATGCATGCTGTCTATGCCACCAAGTTGATCTGGCCATTTTGCAGAAGAAATCTCAAACAAAGGGAAAGAGAGAGAAGATACACTGTAGTGGCTAAGGCCAGAAGCATGTTATCCCAAGGAAACAACGTTGCCACCTGCGCGTCAACCTCTCCAGCCAAAGGACAACAATGCTTATTCGTCTTCTTCATCTGATCATGTACCTGTCCGAACTCTCAGAACTGGGTGAGGCTCCCCTTCTTGGGGATTGGAAGATGGCACCACATGCTACGGATAGGTCCCATCCAACTGAACAAATGGCGGCATGATCTGAATGGAGTCCACAGAAAAGCTTCCAAAGCACGTCGGAGCTGGTTGCATATATCAAGGAGAAGCATGGCGAGGTTTGCCTGCTTTCATACAGTAATAGATGAATAAGACTCCTCCCTTTTAAGATGAATTGTTCTTTCCTATCACATGATGCTCTCAGGATGCGCATCAGCAACGTCTGGTCGTCTACCTGTTGCTCAGGGGTTGCTCAAACTGGTAAGGGGTATGGTAGAGAGCAAGCTCCGCACAGAAGGGATTTGGTCCCATTTGCAGTCAGGATTCACAACAGTCTTACGGTTACTGTTGGCATTGGCTTTCGGGATCAGACTACTCTCACTCTCTTGCAGGAGATTGAAGCTTTTGTGGAAGAACTCTCGACTCAGTAGTGCAAGAAGTCAGTCTCGAATTCACTGGCTAGAGGTAGGTGATTGGCCCCCGTCTTTGGTATTTTTTAAGGCGGTGAAGATCAAGAAAGCTTAGGGCACCATTTTAGAGATGGTGCGTGATGGGGGAGTGAAACACAAAGGGGATAGAATGGTGACATTTTTTGGTTTAGAACCTATGATGAAGGATGTTTACCACGACATAGCTATGCTCTTTTGGAATGTGTCTCCACTTCAATGTCTCCATCAAACCAATCTAGTAGCTGAAATGGTTCATAATTGCCAATTCAATGCTCTAGTTCCTTGGGGATTAACACGGCAAATAGCCAATCTCAATCCCACTCAAGGAACCATTGTTACTAGCCAAGCAGGAGAAGGTATTGCGAGACAACCAAAGGCAAAAGGTTAGATTCGAGGTGCTTTAATCTTGATGAGTTTGGCTTGCATCTCAAGCCTTCCAGTTGGACTAGTTCTTTGAAGAGGAACTCTTCCACATGGTTAGCCACACGAAGACAAATAAATCACTAGGAAAGGGTAGGCTTCCAATGGAACATTTTCAAAAATATTGGGACATTTTTGGGAGGGATCTAATTGAAATGCTAAACGAAGTTTGCAAATGTGGGGAGATGTCTTCTAAAGTTAATGCTAGAGTAATTAAATAATTTTGAAAATGAACTCTTAGATGTGGGGAGATGTCTTCCAAAGTTAATGCTAGAGCAGTTAAATTAATTCCTAAAATAACAATGAGAGTTCAGTGCAAGGATTTGAGGCCTATTAATTTGTTGAATGTGGCTTATAAGGTGCTTGCTAAATGTTTGGCTTTCAAAATTTAAAGTATTCTTGTAGACATTATTCACCCCATGCAATTTGGCTTTGTGTTGAAGTGTAAGATCCATGATGTAATTCTTAATTTGGTGCTCTTTATTGATCATGCTATCTTTCTGGATTAGAAAGTCATGTTTGTGTATGTCAATTTAGATAAGGCATATGACAAGGTTAAGTGGGATTCTATGCTTTTGACTCTAGCTAAATTTGGCTTTGGCCCAAGATTGTGTAGAACATTCTTTTTTTTTTTCAAATGTGTCGATTGTGGTTTGCATTAATGGGTACTTCTACGATTCCTTCATGTAAATCGACAAGGCATATGACACGGTTAAGTGGGATTCTATGCTTTTGACTCTAGCTAAATTTAGCTTTGGCCCAAGATTGTGTAGAACATTCATTTTTTTTTTCAAACGTGTCGATTGTGGTTTGCATTAATAGGTACTTATAAGATTCCTTCATGTTGAAGCACTATGTTAAGCAAGGTTGCCCTCTGGCTGCTACTCTTTACTTTAGACTTTGATCCTCTTCTTTGTAACATAGATCTTCTGGTGCAAAAGAAAGTCCTTAGAGGCCTCACTCTAATTGATGGCTCATCCTTCATTGGATTGATAACTGCAAATGACAGTGCTAATATCATAGAAGAGGAGGAATCCACTTTGATTGCCTTATTCAATGTTTATGAGCAATTCTGTGAGGTATCGGGCGCCTAAGTTTAGCATTTCCAAGACAGGTTCTTCATCTTCATTTTAGAGAAGAGTTTAACTTATTGGATAGACATCATTAAAAGATATTGGGCTAGGGAAGGTTGTGAGATATTTGGGTTATCCTATGCGTATTAATATTATGGAGAGTCAAAGGTTTAACTAGTTGTCAAAGAAAAGCAACAATAAAATGTCTTATAGGAATACATTAGCTCTCTCCTTTGTTGGTGAACTCATTGTGCTTTGACACATACTTTAGTCTTTGATAGTAGTTGTGGCATCTATTTTCCCTTTTTGCAAATTAGCCTAAATTTAGATGATTGAAAAGATTTTTGGAAATTTCCTTTGGTTAAAAGGTGAAAAGAAAGCTTGTCGTTCCATTAGTTGTCTAGTAGCAAGTGACTTCAAGGAAGGAAGGAGGGGGCTTGATCATCAAGCTTTATGATTGTACATTATCATTTGCCATGAAGTGGCTTTGCAATGGAAGGCCTCCTAGCCTTGGTTTATTCTTTCTAGATGTTGGATCAATTCCTCTAAAATTATAGGCATTGAAATCTCTTAGTGGGATTGTTTCATGGCCAAACTACTTGTTTTTAGGATTTTGCAATCTAGTATTGTAGATAATATCATCAAGACTTGATTGTGAGTTCTTTTGAGGGTGGAATGGGTGGACATAAGGAGAGGCATGATGACTCTAGCTTGGCACTCTTTATTTGGTGTAATCATCTTCCCATTCAGGGGGTCCCTCATTAGTTTTTGTCAATCCTAAGCTATCAAGAATTTTAGTGGGGATAAAGGTATTCGAATACATTGTAATTTGTGGGCTCTGGGCAAAGTTGATTGGTATCCTTTTGAGGAGTTGATTTATATGTTTGCTTTATCAAAAGTTGAAAGAGATTGGGCGATCTTAGCCCTTAGTGTTGTTAAAACAGAATGCCACATATTTTAGCTTGAAACACTATTAGCTCCATGGAATTCCTCTTCTAAAAGTTATGATGATTCAAGAGTGCTTCCACATCATGGATTAAAAAAGCAGCTGAGTATTGGAACTTAGAAATCCTCATTGGCCATTTGATGTAATGCAAAAGATTGTGAAGGTGTGGTTGTTGGAGGATCAACCTACTTTGTTTGAGGATCCTTATGAAGAAAGTGTGGTTGTTAGAGGATCAACCTACTTTGTTTAAGAATCCTTATGAAGAAGGTGTTGAGTAGGGATAAACTGAGAAAATGGGCCCCTAGCCCTCTAGTATGCCCATTTTGCTATACTGTCTATCATTTATTTTAGGAATGTAAATGCATTAGGCCAATGTGGAAAAAGACTAGGAAATAGGCAAGAAGTTTAGGTTTTCATGATGTGATCACTTGGAAATAAGCCCTACTTAGTGTTAAAGGTAAAAGGAACCCATCATTTTCCCTTATTGGAGTGGCATTAGAAGAGTGGTCCTTGTAGCCATTTGGGAGGGCATGAATAGAAAAGTCTTTAAGGGTAGCTTGGGCTATTGTGGACCCAACTAATAGATTTGATAAGCTTACTTGTTGGTGCCTTAAGTTACTAGCTTGTGTAGGTAAAGAAAATTATGCTAAAACTTTTATTTTGAAACTTATCAATACTGTGTAAGTAGATAATGATGTACATATTACTACTTAATACAACAATCACATTACAAAAAAGAGAGGTATATAATGTGTCTTGATGCATTTTACTTTTTATAATTGGGTTATGTTTGTTTGCTTGGTTTGCTTTTTTAAACCTAAGGATTCATGCTTGATTTATGTGATTATATGGGGGCTCATATACCCTTGCAACTATTATACATTTCTTTTATTGAAGTGTTTATATTAAATATGTTTGCATATTTACATAACTATGTCTTTTTGCAAATGTAGAAACCTCGCATTTAAAAAAAGCCTTTGTTTATTGGACAAGATGAACATGTAGGATGTAACCTCTATCATGGCATTAGCAAAATATGCCTTGGGTATGCTTCAACTCTTGTGTATACATATGCTTAATGGGCACATGTATGAACTTATTCTTTTTTTGTAAAAAGATTAGGAAACATAAGGCATATTAAGCTGCCAAAAGAATATTAAGTTGCCAAAAGATAAAATATACAACTTTAGATAGGAATAGATTGAGCAGTGTTAACACTTGCAAATCACTAGTAAATTTTACTTTGTGGCTTAGCATATGCATATTATCTTAAGGTGTGAAGAGTCACATTATTTTATGCATCCTCTATGGAAGTTATGATTGTAGACGCCCTAGGTTAATGATGAGTTTATAGAGATGATAATGGTAAATATATAGATCATACATCTTTTGGATTATAAGGGAGCTCTCCCTCTCCCTCTCCCTCTCCCTCTCCCTCTCCCTCTCTCTCTCTCTCTCTCTCTCTCTCTCTCTCTCTCTCTCTCTCTCTCTCTCTCTCTCTCTCTCTCTCTCTCTCTCTCTCTCTCTCTCTCTCTCTAGCGATTTTAGCCCTACTCAATAATCTTTGTTAAGTTTTGGAGCTTCTAGTTAGTCCATGATGAAAATCCAAAGAACACGTAAGGTGCATATCATGAGCTCGTTTCCATCCTCTCTATCACTTGTTAGGTTAATAGTCAAAAATCTTTGACACAAGGTTAATTGGAATCAGGACTTAGTCACATTGTGAATAATGCATCTAATGGTAGCCCTACATCAAAGGGTACCATAGGAGAAGAATAATAGAAGATGTATTACCAATCTCTAGTAAAGGAGTTAAGATCAATTGAAGACCTCTTAAAGGGTTTGCCTTTGTGAGAACCTAGCCTATCATTTCTAATGGATTAGTTGCATTTGATAAAGAAGATCACTCATCTCTCAACACTACTTGAATTCAACCAATGTTATAATGTTCCACCTCAACCACACATGCTTCCTACAGGTTTGATTTTGGTCATTCTTTGTGTTTACTCTCTATGTGTGTGTGTGTGTGTGTGTGTGTGTGTGTGTGTGTGTGCGTGCGCACGTGCACGCGCGTGCCTCTCTCTCTCTCTCAACAATTAATGATTGTATATTTTCAACCTCAATGCATGTGTATTTGATGTGCAAATACAACAATGAGAGCCAACAAGCAAGACAAATTTTGGGAGTATAGAGCATGTAAGCCAAGGCCTGTGTGTGTGTTGACAATATATGTTGTTTGCTTCTCTTTGTGTATATTTTCAATTTATTATTTTCATTATTTTGTAGGTTTGGTACCGTGTTTATTCTTTTTTTAACACAATGAGACTATAGTGCCAATGATTTTTGCTAATTCCATTCCATCGAGTCTGCAATTGTGCCTCTAGGCCTCCTATTGTGGGTGCGCCAACAATCAAGGTTGCACGCATAAGAATGAGCTCTCTATTCAAATTTCCACTCCCCACACATAGAGTTTGAAGTAAGGCATCTCACTTAAGTTCGATACGCTCTATCCATTTCAACTTAAATTGTGAATGGCCTTTGCTTTTTTTGGATGACTCATGCATATGGTTTAGGAAAAAATGAATGGAGATTGCATGCAACCTTCTTATCCATTATAGGTCTTCTAGCAGTAATTTCGGATGATTGAAATATAATTTCTTCTTATCCACAAGTGATTTATGGGGTTAAATTACAATTATATCTTATGAGTGAGTGGTGCCTAAATTGATATCATAAAGTTTAAAATATAGTCCTTCCTTGAAAATAAAATTTGGCTCTTTGACTTTGTGTATGTCTAGCAAATTTTCACTTAGTGGGAGGACTTGAAGAAACTCTTATTGATTCAAAAGCTTCAACTGTGTTAGCCATGTTATCTCTCACCTAGTTATAAACACTTTCTCTCTATCCAACCGGTACTTATTGATCCATGAAGAAGACAAATGCACGACTAGATTTGAGTTGTAGAGAACTCACCTACTTATCTATCTTGAGGTAGTCCTAATGATTCAATGGGCTTGCAAGTGGCTCCATGATCCAAGTGTCACTCCTCAATCCCATCAAAAGTGAATCTACTACCCACATAACCTCATCTAGCTGTGGGTCTTCTTATCTAACTCTCATATGTTTTATAAATTGTATAGGAGAGATCTTATCTCTTAAATAATATTACAAAAAAAAATGCAACCACAAGAAATAATTGAAATATATTGTAGTTGCACATTATGAATGGTGGTGCTTAAATTAAATTAATGTAGCCGAAAAGGACTAATCCTTCCAAAATGTTTTCAATACCTTATGCCTTTGTTAGACTTGATCCTTATTCACCATTTATGATTAGCATTACCCCCTAAATGAGTGTCAATCCCATGGCACTCATGTCAAAGAGAGCACATGTAGCTTACAATGAAGATGTAGAATGTGTTAGGAGACTCAATTAAAGAAAGTATCGATAGTAGGGCAACATATGATGCTAATGAAGCTATTGTTGATGAAGGAGGGTATTTCTCGTGAAATTTGTAGTTGATGATAGCTAATGTTGTTATGGGTACCAAATTATGTAGAAGATAGTGATGTTGATGCCATGGCCCTCGGTCCTTCTCATGAATAGAACTTGAATGGTCATTGAAAATGAATTTGAAGTTGCAGAACATGGGAGATATGATGTTGAAGTCTAGTGATAGCTCATGATTCTCCTTGAATTGTTGGGCACACAAAGTAAAACATCACATATGTTGACTTCCTAGGAAAGAGTGCAAATTTTCTTTTCCATGTACAAGTCATATATAGTTGGGGATTTAGCTCCTTGAAGCTTGGCATGTTGTCACATAGTTAAGGACCCAAATAGTTCATAGGTTGTTGTGCACATGTTGTGATGGATGTGCATGGAGCATGGAGAGAGAGAGAGAGAGAGAGAGAGAGAGAGAGAGAGAGAGAGAGAGAGAGAGAGAGAGAGAGAGAGAGAGAGAGAGAGAGAGAGAGAGAGAGAGAGAGAGAGAGAGAGAGAGAGAGAGAGAGAGAGAATGCTTCTTTCTTGGGGCCTCAATATATCTCTTGTACCCTAACAACCTTCCAGTTGAAGGTTAATGTGCCTTTAAGGGAGACAAAAGAATAGAACATGTGAGATACCCTCATCCAATGCCCATCAACATTCTTTTCCAAGGCCCAAATCTCCCACTAGGCAAGTAAGCCATATAGATTCTTTGCATGCCTTTGTGGTTGCTACATATTCTATCTTAGTGCTAGATAATGCCACACATTTTTGCAAATGAGACATTTATGAGATTGCACCACCATACAAGGTAGTGGCAAAATAAAGTATCCAATCTTGGTTTGAGTACTGATCTAATGCGATCAACACATTTGTAGGAATACTAGAAGTAAAAAGCACATTACCATAACCTTGATGTATAGCTATTACTGCATTCACTTTCTCAATGTTCACATAGCCTTTGCCCTCTTTCTTGTTAGTATCCTTTTCATCCTTCTTCATATCCTTCTATTCTTGCTTTTATTTATAACATGCTTGTTTTACCATAATGGAGGTATTCAATATTTTTATTTGACCTAGATTTGCTACATGATTGCCCAGAGTTCTAATTCTTGCCTTTATCCTATTTTCTACCTCTTTCTTCATGAATTGACAATGCTTGACCATTTTTACCTTGGTCCATGGATTTCTTGTGTATTTATTGAGTCAAAAAACTTCCCATAACTTCATTGAACTTCATCTTATCATTTGGAGCAAATTATTGATAGTTGTCCTAAGATACCCCATGATGCAAGCAAGGAACATAATAGAAAGATTACCTTAACTTCATCTTCAAACTTCAATTTATGTGCCAACATTTGGTTGAATATTATGTTAAACTCATTGAGATGGGAGGTAATACTAGTACCCTCCTTCATCTACACGTCAAATAGTTGCTTCATCATGTATGCTTTATTTGAGGCTGTCTCGTTCTCATATGTTTCTCACAACTTTTTCCATAAGTCATGCGTAGAGCTTTCATTCACAATAGTAAAACTGATTTTGCTAGGTGCAATCTAGTGGACTTCAATGCATCTAACTCCATCTATTCATCTTCAAATAGGTTTTGTATCTATGCCTCTTATTGGTCTCTAGTTTTCTTTTGAATTAATACATCTTTACTTTTCTCTTTTCACAAACTAAAGTTTGTGCCCATCAAAATTTTTGATGCTATAGAGTTCCTTGTCCATAGAGGATAATGAAGCCATTTTCATAAATTGCAACTAACTATTAAGGAGAAGTAACATAACCAATAAGTTAGATAACTACACCCAAAAATTGGCAGAGTTTCTATAGCAACTACTCAGTACAACCAAAACTAGCAGAGTTTCTGCAGCAACTGCTAAGTAAAACCAAAACTGAGAATAAGCCAAATGAACCATTAATGAGCAATGAGGCATATAATAATATCCAAAAATTGTGAAAATTAAAGATTGTATGTCACAACTAATAGTTTATGCAGGTCATATATTGCAATAATACATACATCACAATCTTCCATCTAATAAACAGTTGCTGCATAAAAGAACAACTAATAACAAATCCCAAAATTACAAATATTGCAATTCACAATCTTTGTAAAATAGCTTGCAATTTGATACAGCTTCTATCTAGTAACATGTAACATATTACCTTAATAATCATATATAGTAGCTATGCATCAGATGCTATAACCTGTTATTTGATTTATAGGCTTCAAAGAGTTATATAGCTTTGTAGAAAAAGACAAAGCAAGTTTTGAACAGTTGTGCAAAATTGTAGAGAAAGATGAAACAACTTATGTAGCACTTCCAGGTTAAAAACGGAGCCCAAAATACCCCTAGATCGAAGAAAGGAGTAGATTTATCCCTTGCAAGCTTTCCCTAAGAAATTATCAATCTTTTTATGCATGTTGAATCTCATCCAAAACAAAGATCATGAAGATTTCTACTGGTAGCACTGGTTGGAAACTCCCAATTGCTCTAATACTAGTTGATGGAGCTACACATGGTACAGAGAATGCATGCATGCATGCGCGCGCGTGAGCGCACGCACACACATACATGAGAGAGAGAGAGAGAGAGAGAGAGAGAGAGAGAGAGAGAGAGAGAGAGAGAGAGAGAGAGAGAGAGAGAGAGAGAGAGAGAGAGAGAGAGAGAGAGAGAGAGAGAGAGAGAGAGAGAGAGAGAGAGAGAGAGAGATGCTCTTTTCTTGGTGTCTCAACAGCTCTCTTATAAGCAACACTTTATTGCCTTATCACTCAAAGAATAATGAATGAGTGTGTACATGCATAGTTAGGGTTAGTGTGAGTAAGATGAGTAGCTAGCCACATTGGTTTTTATCCCAATATGTTCTATGAGTATGCATGCATACTTAAGTATTATTTAGCTAAAATATAGCTCTAGTGGTTTTTCATAGTCCTTGATAAAGCAAGGAATATTGGTCTTTCATAGTCATGTAGTTGATAAAGCAAGGAATATTTGTAGTAGATAATGAAAATAATTATTAATCAATTCTCATGTAAAGGCTTTGCACTTTAGACACATAATCATTCATACTCTCTTCATCCTCCTACTTTGCATTTATGAAATGTAGATGAGGATTGATTGGGTGATTATCAAGCAGCCGTTTAACCTAGGAGGAGGAAAACCTTGAGTTGACACTTGATCTTGGAGATGATGATGAGTAGCAATGGCACATGTTGAATTATGTGCAAGTTTAGAGGGGGTGGATGTCATATGGCTACACGTTCTCAGTGAAGGAAAACTAAGGGAAAGACATCTATGCAAGCATTTTAGATATATGCTTATGGAGGATTTAATCAGGATGCGAACATGTTTTTCTAGATTTAGAATTGGTCTCCAAAATAGTTTGAATATCCATTATTAAGTTTTAATAACTTAATGAGAAGTTTGGATGGATATAGATATATGCAAGGACTTTTCTTAAGTGATATAAGTTGTCTAAGCCTAAAAGTGATGCATTTTAGATATCTTGATTCACAAAGTGCATGATGAAGAGGTCTTTCATCAATGATAGTGACTTTTTACATCATCCAAGCTTGTAAACCATATTCTTTCTTTCTTGCCTAAGCATAATCTAAAGGCTTGTGCTTTTCTTAAGTTAGATGTAAGCTCATTGGCATCATGTACTTGCTCTAACTACTTTATGAGGTTGTAGGGGCCATGTCTCAACAATACTTCTCCATTTTTTTTGTGATAAGGAAAATTGTAGTTTACTCTCTAGTCCCAATATTTAATTAGATCTATGAGCAAGGTATTGGCTATGGGTATTCCTAGTTGGAGAGTTGATGTTGTATTAATTATGATAGAGAGTCATTAGATGATCCAATTTCTCTTGAGTTTAGGACCAACCTCTTGATATTGCCGATTTCTCCTTACATTCTACTCATTCTTTTTATGGGGCTATGTTTAGTTCTAGCAACCGATTGAGACTGTTTGCCTTTGATCTAGAGATTCTGCAATTTCTCTATTATGACTTCATTTCTTAATTGCCTAATATCAAATTCTTGGCATTTTTAAAGTTTTGGATAAACTCTCCTAGGCCTTATGGGACATTGTCCTTGAATCTCTCCATCACAATCTTGTCACTAATCTTTACTTTTAAGTCTAATAACTATGTTTGAGTTGTGAGATGGGGATGTTCTTGATTCTTGGTTGATAATTTGAGTGTTTGAGACGAAGAGACCTTGGAGTTCAAATCTCTAGCATGTTTCATAAGCACATCAACTAATGTGTTAGGCTCTAGTTAGCTAAATAAGTCACTTCAAATCTTCCTATAAGGTTAGGTTCCCCATGCGTTCAAAGGTTTTCATTTGTTCTTGCAAGTGGTCTTGTGGTAGAAAATTTTATTGTGGATTTTTTGGTGTTAGTTTCTCCACTTATTGACTAGCTCTCTTTCCAATATTTTACATTTTGTGAGCTATGCTAAGGTTTTTGGTTCAAATTTTGAGTTTTCACATGCTTTTTCTCAGTTGGGCTTTTCACTCAATATTGGGACTTTGATAGAACTCTTATTGTTTTAAGAGCTTTGATTGTATTGGCTAAGCTATCTCTCACATATCTACAAACACTCATTCTCTATCCAACCAAATACTTATTAATCTACCAAGTAGACAAATGCATGGCTAGATTTGAGATGTAGCAAGTTCACCTACTCAACTATTACAATGTAGTCCTCGTGGCTTGATGGGTTTGCAAGTGGCTCCATACCCCAAGTGATGCTCTTCAATCTGTTCTTGCTACTTCATTGCAACCAATCCAATCCACAAGTGCTCCATTGTAGAAAGGAAACATAGAGAAGAAGGAAGTGTACCGACCTCAACCTCATGATCTACCTCATCATTTGAGCTACGGAAAAAGAAGGGAAAGAAGAGTAAAAGGGTAAGAAGAAAGAGCAGCTTCATCCTCCAAGTCTCTCATTTGCACTCACACTCTCACACTCTCACTCTTCCCCATTTTCAATAATGTGCTTAATGGATCATATGCAAGCAACAGAAGGAAGTCATCAAAGTTTACACACACAAGAACTAACTCCTCTATTTAGTTTTTAGTTATACATATGGTTTTGAGTTGTGTTTCCTCCATAAGTTGGATACTCTACCCATCTTTTGAACCTCATCTAGCAATGGGTCTTCCTATCTAATTTAGAGATTTTTTACAATTTGCATAGGAGAGAACCCAACTCTTGAATAATATTATAAAGGAATAATAAAGTTGCAATAAATAATCAAAATATATTGTAGTTGCACATTGTGGATGGCCTTGTCTAAATTAAATTAAGGTAGCCCAAAATGATTAATCCTTGTAGAATGTTTTTGATACATTATACCTTTGCTACACTTGATCCTTCTTCGTCATTTGTGGTTAGTCTCCTCCTAGATGAGTGCAAGTCCCATGGCACTCACTATCATAGGGTGGCATGCATTACCTTGCACTAAAGATGTAACTAGTGATGTTAGGATGTTGTCCTTGGAGGATTCCTTGTAGTTATTATCGAATAGTTGCTTGTTAGTGCTCAGTTATTGGTAGTTGGAGTAGTGGGGGTGACAAGGCCATTGAAGATTATGTCATTTTTGATATTGTTGACTTGTAATTTTCAATGGTGGATATTCATTCAAGGACAAAAGGATCAAATATCATAGGAGAAGGAAGAGTAGGTGTTGAAGAAGAGACGATGGCACAAAGGTCTTCACAATCTTTTGTAAGTGCAATGGAAAACCTCTCATACATTCTTTCCCTAGGGGAGGTACTAGTCCTCTTTTTCATCCAAAGGACATATATTCTTGGTTTGAGAGCTAAGTCGAACTCCAAGCATGGAGTGTTGTCTCACACTTGAGGACCCAAACCATGCATAGGCTATTATGAAATAATATCTGAGTATTTGTGCATAGTTAGGTATTACTTATTTAGAAGAAGGCTCCACTAGTTCTTTATAGTCAAGTAATCGATGAAGCAAGGGATCTCAATAGTCGATGTGATAGTAACAATTATTAACATCGAGGAAAAGATTAATGGAAGAAGATTATGGTGAGACACCTTTGGATAAAGGTCCGTATCCAAGATGAGTGATTTTTAAGGACAGGGTCTCCATTGGTTTCAACTGCTTGTAGTAGTTGGTCTCTTTTCCAAGTGCCTTTTCATCGTGCTTTTGGTGTTGGATGTGATGGCATTGAGGTGAATGAGAAGTAGACAGAGAAAGTGCAAGTGACTAAGGGAGACAAGTCTAACCATAGGCAAGTAAAGCTCCCTAGATATTTCCTATCCTTGATGTGCCCTAGAGTAAGTGTGGGAAAATTGGAAGAAAGGGCTAGGGGGTTAGAGATGGAACTAGATGACCAAGGCCACTAGTTGTACCTAGCTTGAGGAACCCTAACTGTAGTTTCCATGATTGTGTGTGTGTGTGTGCGCACGCGCGCACGCACGCACGCACGCGCGCACGCACGCACGCACGCACGCGCGCACCCACGCACGCACGCGCGCGCGCGCGCACACACACACACACACACACACACACACACACACACACACACACACACACACACACACACACACACACACACACACACACACACACACACACACACACACACACACACACACGTGTGCTATATAATGAGGCTTTCATCCTTAAAAATTGATTGTAATGCATTAGAGATTGAGAGGTTGAACACATCAATAATTTTGGCTCTTCACATTGTTAGTATATTGAGGTATGCATAAAGTGAATGTTGTGCCAAAATAATTGAAGTACGAGTCTTGTCATTGTAGGAAGTATTATTGTATTGTTAAAGAATTGTATAGATTGATGAGGATTGGAGTTTTTGGATGAGCAATTCACACATCCTTCTTAGGATGTTTTTGACTTTTGAGGTGGATATTAAGGTAGACTCTAATTGATGAAATCTGCTTCTTGATGGTGACTTTCTTCTTATTTGCCCTTGAGGTTAGCTAAGGCCCTTGCACATCCTCCTTAAGAAATTTTTAAAAATGTTCTTGAGATACTTTCGAAAATTTTTTACTTGTTGCTTCTTCATGTCATCTTTAGCTCAAGCATACTTCTTGTCACCTATTTTTCTTGCATCCACTTGATAAAACTTTAGAGTACATGAAGTTGATTCTAGTTTAAAGATTGACATTTTTTTGACTATGAATGAAAGTTTCACCACATTACATATGCCATAATTTGTAGTTCATTCCCTCCCTCACATGAGAAATGTTGCAATGCCTTTGAGCATTGTAGGGGTATATCTCTTGTGGTGTGCATATACTTTTTTCTAGTAAAAATCTATTTATATACCATTTGCAACAAATTTATCATTTATATACAATTGCCTAGCTATGTGCCTCCTCTATGAGAAGTTAATCTAGTAGAGGGTGATCTTGGGCTGATTTTGGTAATTCAACATTTTGTATAGTCATGAGTACTTGCAAAGAAGTGGGTGCTACATACATTGGATCATTTTTGGAGTCCCATACTACCCATCATTTCTTAGCGAGAGTCATTGGTTGAGCTCCAAGTTTTGCCACTATTGAAGCTCATCTGGCAAACCATTATTTGTCAAACTTGCATTTTCCTTATGCTTATAGCTTGAGCACATGTAATTCTTTCATGATTTTTTGGCAATTATCAATGTGGAATGAATGAATCAAGCGAAGATCTTTGGTCTCACTTTTTTACATATGCTACGTGAGCAAAACGACTGCTTTTAGGTAGTGCATGCAAGTGTGTTCTTGCTCATTGCCTGTCACACTGACCATTCTAGGAGGTATTCTTGATACTCATAAGCCAACATTTCTAGTCCACATGAATAGAGAGATATGCAAATAATTTCACCCTGTTAATTGATTTCTTTGTTGAGGCACTTTATCACTAATCAATTCTCATTATATATCATTTTCTTTGCCGTTTCCACAATAGATTTTTGTTATTTGTTTATTGATGGTTCTAGTCAAGAAGAACATTTTTGAGCTGGTGTAAGGTTGATGCACTTCCAAATTTGTAGTTTGTATCCCAATTTGTTGAAGCACTATGGGTTTCTTACTAGGTAGAGTTGACTGTTCTAGTTGCACCAATGGTTGCGACATTTGGGTTTCCACCTTTTATTTAGATGTAGTATCCATAGGGTTAGTGGGTTTAACCATGGTAGCAGTTGAGAACAATGGCTTAGTTGGATCCTTGGATAATTTGGAAGTATTCTTAGGCACACTAATTTTTTATGTGGCATTGTTGACATTTTTGTTTCCTTTTTATTATATATCCTACAATTGTTTCCCTTTAGGTCCTATTTCTATGGCTTGAGTAGTGGCATGGGCCTATTACTGTTGTGTTTCACATTTCTATTTTAGTGATGATAGATTCTACTTACGAGAATTTGGTGGTTTCATGTAAGTAGAAACTAGGGTGGTCATTGTCTGCATTCAACATGTCTACTATCTCCTTATTAGGGGTTTTTTGGATTGGTCTAAGTGGTAATGTTAGGGCTTGGAAGTTTTATCCCACAGTCTTGAGAAGATGGACTTCTTAGACTTTCTAGATGTGACATTATTAGCACTATCACAAAGAGGTCATTGGTCCTTGGAAGTATCCTTGGTTGTCCCTTAGGGATCCATTTTCTTAGATTGGGTAGCTGCACTAACTACAATACTAGATTTCATGTTTCTATTTAGGTGACAAAGCCACTTTGATTTTGGGTGACTTTAAACACTGAGTATTGGAAACTAGCTTGGGAGGCATCAGTATAGGTGGATCTTTGTCTCCTTGTTAAGACTTCCTTTTTTAGTTTGAGCAACATCTTAGGAAAGAGGCTACTTTATATCATTTCTTTTTGTTGATGGCTTTTTAGATGCCATTGCTTTCTCTTGAGGACTGACAAGATTT
This sequence comes from Lygodium microphyllum, assembly GCF_053477565.2. Lineage (NCBI taxonomy): Eukaryota > Viridiplantae > Streptophyta > Polypodiopsida > Schizaeales > Lygodiaceae > Lygodium > Lygodium microphyllum. Next base: position 59,169,056 of record NC_141141.1, on the reverse strand, counting down.
GGCTAAGGTTGTTATACATTAGTCTCATGCATCTTTTGCCAATAGATAAGATTTGGCCTTTTGGTTCCTAAAGGCCAAATCTTAGTTGTTTGGACCTTGACCTTGATGTTGATCTATGTTTCAATCTGTTTCTCCTTTTCCTTGCTTTGGATAAAACTTAAGTTGTGGTTGGTGGAGGTGGTTGTATAGGTGGTTTAGACAACGAGATCCATCAATTTCTCACATAGTATTCTTGAGCACCTAATAATGCGTTGGAGATCCATTGAAGTATTGTGCTAACTCTCCATCAATGTTTGTAATGGCATTCCCAAGATCTTTGCTTCCTTTTGTGTATTGGTCTTTTCTTGCAAATTTAGAAGCTATTGAGTTGCTCTTAGTAGGTGGGATCTTCTTTTTTGTGCGAGGAGGATTTTGACTAAGCATTTACCTTCTCTCCCCATATGCATTGACTAGTTTCTTAAGAACTTCCTTATTATCCCATCCCGCATTTTTGTTTAGAGGTAGGCTTCTTGTCTTTCCCTTTGGAATTGGCAAGGAGACCTTTGCTAAAAGCTATGATTAGCTTGACACCAAGTAGATCAAGTGTATATGGTATGCTTCATAGTCCATGTTGCATTTGGTGGTGCACTTGAAAGTTTTTCCAATCACGACTTTCTCCCCTATATATTTGAAGTTATGAAGCACACAAAAGATGATGATTATGCTTTCAGTTTCTATGGTCATGAGACTTTTGCATTTGTTTAGGAGTGAATATGTATCTCCTCTATAGGATTTAATAAGTACATGTGTTAGGAAAAGGTTAAAGTGTGTGATTTTAGTCCATGCAACATAGGTTAAGATGTTATAATCTACTCCTTTATCAATGAGGGTTTCAATGACATGCTCTCATTTCACCATCAATTTGACCCTAAGATAGGCATGCAGGATTAGTTTTTCCTCTTTGGGGTGGCCAGTGGTTGTAGATTTCACCTTTCAAATTGAGATGTTGCATCTTATAGGCTCATTTTGGCTACTATTGGATGCATATCATTTAGGGAAATTGTGGTATATATGAGCAATGCCGCCCTCATTGCAGCTCAAGTATGCCTGATTTTCAATCAAAGTTTGATATGGAGTTTGTATACCTAAAGAAGACATTTCACTAATGTCCTTTTCACTAGAAGCTACTTTGTGCCTCGCATAAATCTTCTAGAACATCCTTCCATAGTGAATCCATTTCTATTGTGAGTGTTGGGTATTGCATGTAGTGGCTTGATCTGAAGTGAAACTTATGCAAGTATGGTCTTCAGCTTAAGATGAAGTTTTCCTATGTAAAAGAGCAAGTTGTGAGGCTTCTTTTAAGTTTATGAGGTCAATCCTTATTGTTTTTGGTCTTGGATTGTCTACAAAAGAAAATAATTGGAACACAAAAAATAATAAGGACAAATCCATGAAAGAAACTGAATAAAAGGAATATCTACTTTGTAGCTTGAATTGCAACAAAAAACAATAAGTTCAAGGGTGGAACACTAATTTTCTATGGTCCCAATGCACCAATAAGCTGACCTAGGGTCTCACTTGCAAACTCCATATCCTACTAGGTTACAAGAAGATTCCTAGTGTGCTATTTGTGAGTGCGTATGTGTGAGATGAGAAGCTAAGACCTTGTGTTGCTAGGAATCTCTAACAATATGTGCAAGTAGTGAGGTGATTCTCTATGGGGTGCCTGTGTGTTACGTTGTACAAATGGGTCATGTTAAGTATGGAGAAAGTGCAACTACTTTGGAGCTCAATGGGTGTGGGTGAGTTTGCAATAGTTTGTGCCATCTAATTGGGCTTGATTGATGTGAGGCAAGTGTATCCCAAAGGTCATGTATTGTTGATATGCAAATGAGCAAGGGTTTCCTAGTAAATGCAAGTGATGGTGTGTTATTACTTATATGTGTGTGTGGTCATGGTCTGGGCACTACATATACGAAGGTTCAATTTTTCTAAGAACTACCTAGGTTCTTCTCCTAGTTGACCTATCCTAATGCACCCTCACTAATCTCCTAGACTAGATGGACTTTGTATGTGCTAACCTAAGGGATGTGTCCATGCCTAATGCATTTGTCCTTTGTGAGTGCATTGTGTATGAGGTGCATGTGAAATCTATAGCACCATGGTTTTGCAATCTATTGTGCACTTATTATCATGCTAAGGTGTTCCGTTATGTGCTCATGTCCTAATTTAGTTGGAGTTTATGCTCTATATGCTCTATCCTATGTATTGTATAATGTTGTGCTCTAGAGTGTTCTTATGTGGGTGCTATGTGTGTTCATGCACATGCCTTATGATGTCTAAGTTGCTCCTCTACTAGTGCCTAAGCTTGTATCTAGTCTTGTACTTGTGCTCAAGCACATGGGTGCATTCCTATACGAGTGTCGTAGCATACGTGTGTGTTCCTATACTAGTGCTGTAGCATATGTGTGTGCTCCTATGCTAGTGCCCAAGTAAACATGTGGTGTGTGTGCAATGGTGATTATACTTGTGCCTAATTCATGCAAAAGAAAAAAAAAAGGAAATATGTTAAATTCTAAGGGATAGTTATTACCCTTATAGTGAGTAGCTAGAGAGTAAGATATCAAATTGCAATGAAGACAAATGATTGCTATTTGTGGGGATAATGTGGACCACATGTAGAAGACATCTTTAAATAGACCTCAAGTACTACATAGAGGTTTAGATAAGATACATTTATTTAAAATAAAGGACTTGGAAAATGTTGGGTAAGCTTAATGACTACAATTATACTAACACTAAGAGACAAAGAAGGGTCATAATTAAAGAATGGATACATAGATGATTAAAGCAAGCCAAAATGCATCGCTTGTGGCATCCTATTATTGAAAAGATGAGAATGGGGAGTAGTCCATAGTAATAAAAAATGGTAAACATATACTCATTGCATTTATATAAGGATTTTGAGATGTTGACTTTTCAACTACAACATACTATTTATTATTCCATTGCACATATAAGGGTTTTGAGATGTTGACTTTTCAACTAGCACACTATTAATTATTCCATTCCTTTAAACCATAATTTAATTCATGTGTGCTTTCAAGTACATTCATAACACATAGTATATGCATGTGCATAGTATATACATACATATGCATCTGCACCGCATATGGAATAGGATGCATGCAATCAAAAGTAAACATGGAGGTAAGAATAGCCATGCATGCATTATAGATATAGAGGAAGATTCACCATGTATCAATTACATAGATGTATCTTTATACAAGTAAGGTATTGATATTGAGGCATATTGAGTATTTTTCAAATTATATGTATAGACTAAATGCACAATGTTTAGTAGTGCTAATGTACCATTATTGACATTTTTGGCTTTTAACATGATTAAAAATAGAACAACTTATTGCAATATAAGATGTGTGTAGGTTAGTTTGATGATTTGCTAGTGAAGTATGGTGACTGTATATAGGTATCTATGTAAGCATGGCTATATGTGCAGTCACTTCGGTTAATGTAACTAGAGCATATTTGTTTCTCATAATTCATAATAGTGTACCTTTGCATGCGTAGATTAGTTTTGTGGCAGGGTGACACAAGTGCACATAACATGTTTGAACATGGATCATGCATAATCATCTAAAGCAACACATTTAGTTACATGTGTAGAAACATATATGTCAATATAAGACTCTTATATGTTTGCAAAGTTCGTTCTATATGAGGGATGAATGCAATACTCAAAATGGATGTATGTTATTTGCATAAGCTTGTGTGTAGAACAATGTATCTATGGCACATTTCCAAATTAGCAATTTCTTTCTAATCTTCTTGCCTCAACTAGTTAAATTTGACAAGTCTATCCCTAAATATGAATATGAAGGGTGAGGGTGATGCAACATCTATACTAATATATTATTTTGGTTGTAGGTTCGGGAGCCTCTAGAAGGCTTCTTGAACCTACCCCCTTACCAAATTTAATTAGAACCCCCTCTCTCTCACGTGTAATCTCTCCCTTTCTCCCCCCTCCCCCTTTTAATTAACTCCTCCCTCTCTCTCTACCCCTTTTAGTTAAAGTTTTTAATTAAATGAAATGTCTCTTTCTCCCCTTTTAATTAATAATCTCTCTCTCTCCTTCCCCTCTTTTAATTAAATATTTTAAATTATATTAAACTTTTTAATTTAAATTTATCTTCCTTTTTATATATTTTCCCCCTCTTTTAATTCAACGTTTTTAAAAGCCTTTTTTAAATGTCATTTCCCTTTTAATTAGTCGTCTCTCTCTCTCTCTCTCTCTCTCTCTCTCTCTCTCTCTCCCCTCTCTCTCTCTCTCTCTCTCTCTCTCTCTTCTTCTTCTTCTTCTTCTTCTTCTTCTCCTCTTTTAATTAAACCTTTTTAATTAAAGCAAAATTTTAAATTTAAAAAATTCCCCCATTTTTATATTTTCTCCTCTATTTTAAGTTAATATTTTAAAAGTTTTTAAATTTATTTATTTTAGAGAGAGAGAGAGGGGAAGGGAGAGAAGAAGGAGAAGAAGAGAGAACACACACGTGCGCATGCACGCACGTGCGCGCGCGCGCGCGCACACACACACACACACACAGGAGGAGAAGAAGAAGAAAAGAAAAAAGAGGAGAGAGTGAGGGGGAGAAAAGAGGAGAGCAAAAAAGAGGAAAGAGAGAGAGGGAGAAAAAAGATGAGAGAGAGGAAGGAAAAGAGGAGATAAAAAAGAGAAAAAGAGAGAGGGAGAAAAAAGATCTAGAGAGAAAGGAAAGAGAAAGAGAGGAGGGCGAGAAGAGAAAAAAATTGAAAATGAATTAAAAATAGAAAAGGAAAAAAGGAGAAACGGATTATCGTGCAAAGTTGTCGTAGCATGAAGTTGTCGCGAAGCGGCCTAGTGTTTCGTGGAGCACTAGTGGCATATTTCATGTAATCATGGTCTTATTCTTATGGCCTTCCATGACTTGAAATTATCCCAACAACTATGAAAAAACTCAACTCTAGCAAACACGTTATTAAAATTTTTAGTAATGATATAAATAAAGAAAGAAAGAAATACATTATGAATGGTGTATCAATTTTATAATGGTGTTAGGTGTATGCAACTATGCTCTTTGGATATCTAAGATATGTGATCAAGGGTGTTCTGAATGAGGACATAAACTTGTAAAAATATTAATGATGGGTTGCTTGTGAGCATGCTAATGGTATTAGATGCCAAAAATCTCTACTTGACTTAATAGTGTTATATAGTTTTTTTAAAAGATTGCTCAACCCTGAGACTTATTCTTGTCGTTTATGTTTGCTATCATGAGGCAAGCCACATATCCACTTTCCAAGGATACACTATCCAAGAGGATGCTCCTTAAAGTCATTGTATATAAGCAAACTAATTTTAAGTGATGAATTATCCCCTCACGTCTTTCTTTATTGAAGTTGATTGCATGTAAGAACAAAGTGTGTATTATAGTTTTTAAACTTAGGACACCTTCACAGAGTCACTTAGTTGGCATTCAATCTAATAGATACAAGTAACCCACCATTTGCATTTTTGCTCATAAGATATACATATTATATATTATATTAGACCTATTAGAAGCATTATCACTACAAGATATCATAAGAGCCCTCTCCCATCTATACAAATTTACTTGTCAACAGCAAATTTCTTTACTTTAAAAAAATGATGTCCATGCATAGGTCAAGGTATATGGATTCATGCATAATGTTAAGCAATCTCTCTTTCTCTCTTCTTTCTTAGAATTACTCACTCTATCGGACTCATTGTAGTACAATGGTGGTTAATAGAGTGAAAGTCCATATAGAAAACTTGACCATGGTGACTCTCAACACCCCCACATGGGTATTTACATGTCAAGGTGGGCTCTAAATTCTATAGTCCATCTCTAGAAGAGGCACAAGGAGTAGCCAAGTCTATAATTAAGCTAGATGAAAATCGAAGTACACGAAATTGGAAAGTGTCATTATTATCTTGATGAATAGAGTGCTTTCATGAGGTCCATGTAGTTATTTAGTATCTTGTGGTGTTCAATTTGCACAAAACATCTAGTGGTTAGGAGCTTTTGAAGTAGATATAAATGATTTTGACATACTACAATAGGTTTTCCATCAAACTTTAATACTTGATGTGATCAAGAGTTGGCAAACAAGCAAGAGAAGAGCTCTTTATTGAGGGATTTGGAAAGTACAAAGTAGAATGGCATATAAATGGGAATTTGAAGACACTTAAATGCATACATAAGTTTCAAAGGGAGACACTTCTAGATATCCTTGCCTCTATTGCAAGTTTCCATTTAAGCTAGTTGAAGTCAAGAAATTGGAACAAAGCTCTCTTTAGGCACATCAAAGATCTACTTCAAGGTGGTTTTGAATATTCCTTTAGCCAATGCTCATGTTTACATACTTCAAGCACTTTGCATAGTAACTAAAAAGCTAGTTTATCTTTATATAGGATTTTCTTGGAAACTTAAGTGCTTTTCAACTAGACATGATGCTGTAACAAAAATTAAGCAAATTTCATCTTCAATTGGTTTGCATGGAGGCAATGTTATCATTGAGCCAAATCCTTAAAAATCTAAGGATGGAAGGAAAATCTATGTGTAATGCAATTAAAGATCATGTTGATAATAGATAGGCTTGGAACAGAAAGCTAAAGTTTGTGGAATATTAGACAAATTTTTTTTTCCTGCAATAAAATTGTATTGTAAGATATCTCAAAGTTTGGTAAGAAACCAACATTGTTATGTGTCTTTATTGACTAACTCATGTAATATTTTCTTTATTGACTAACTCATGTGACATTTTTAATTACTTTCATAGTTGGTTAACTGTGTAGTACATTGTATATAGCCATGCCCCATATTTCATCAAGAAATATGGAAGTCTCTTTATCTTGTCAAATCAAGGCATAGAAAAATCACATTATTAGGCAAGAACAAAATATTTCAGGCATGTAAGACGACACGGAGATCTTATAGGCAAATCTAGCACTAGGTATAACTTTAAGAACTTAACGTATAATCTTATGTTATAGATATGAAGGAAACTTAAATTTTAGACTTTTGAAAGTGAGGCAAATCATTTTCTATAACATGGAAAATCTTATTATTAGCTAGAGAAGAGTCGTTACAAAAAGCACCATATGACACTCAAGAAGATTTAGCTAAATAAAAAAAAGAGAAATGCTATTACATTTTTGACACTATTTTGTATGGTGTCACTTAGTCCTAAGTCAAGATATGGAATCTTAATCTTAAGTCAAGATGTGAGACAAAGCAAAGTAAAGCACAATCTCCCTTACTTCCAAGCCATAAAGATGTAAGACATGACCATGTAAAGTATCCAAAATTATTGGTATCCCTTAGTACCAAGCCATTAAGACATGGGACCTAGACACACATTGTTTGCAAGCATAAGGTACTCTTTTGTATTTATTCGTGCCAAGTAAGACTCGAGACATAGACACAAATCAAAGTCTCAGTAATCCTCAAGTTCCAAGTTATAACAATATGATTAATAATGCACCTACATTGATTGTGGTACCTCTTGGTACTAAGCCACTAAGACATGGGACCTAGACACTATGTATATTTGTAGTTGTTTATGCCAAATGAACTTGGGATATGAATACACAACAAAATATTAGAAATTCTTAAGTTATAAGTGACTTTGGAGTTTGGAGATAAAAATATAAAGTTAGAGCATTATAGCAATCAAAATGCCTCAAAGGAAGCAAAATGTAAATCATAGATAAAGTTACATAATCACAACTCAAAGCACAACTATGTGAAATCACTAAGATAAAGACAACTAGAAGAGAGGACAAATGGGTAATCTAGTGACATGGTAAAGCCATCATGCAAGACTTTTGAAAGTGTAATAATGAAGTTGGGTCATGATATGTTTAGTAATGTGTAGAATTTTTGCCACATGCACAAATTTAACCTTAGTATATAACAAGCTTAAAAAAAGTACCACCAAATCATTATTACTTGTATTGATATAGTAAATCTTTTCGCCCTACTAGGCCAAGTATTTAGCACTAGACAACAAGCTTGAAGAAAACTTACCAAAGATTTGGATCTTTTAGCTATCTATATAGATGACTTAAAATATAGGATTGCATTAAATCTTAGTAAGCATACTATTTATGGCTACATATTTGCCACTAGGATCTAATTCACTTACTCAAAAGATACTCATAAAATGACAAAAAATGCTCAAACTAGATATTTTAGCTAATGATCTATCTCTTCAAGGAAATATCTTACATATCTTTACAAGAAGGGATAGGATGTGCACTAAGAAAAAAGGATATTACATAGTTTGCAAGTTAAAGAAGATTCCTAAGAAATATTAAAATGTCATAATTGAATGATGGCCATACAAAAATAAGCTCTTTAAGTCAATGTACAATGGTAACAAGACATAGCTATAAGTATGAAGATCTCAAATCTAAGTTCAAAGTAGATCAATCAACTCCTTAGCAAATTGGTATAATGCACTTTATATGCTTATTAATGGACACAACAAAGCTACCAATGTCTTAGAAATATACACATCTACTAGTTATAGACGTTCACAAGCTTAAGCCACATAGATTACAATTATATAATTACGTTTTCTTAAATTATGAAGTAAGAAACTAAGAAGATAACGAAATATATTCATTGAAACTTAAAATGAACAAACTGATGCACGAGGAGTGCTTGGTGTATCCATCATTTTGTCTTGATGGTTACCATTACCTTTGGCTCCTTGATCCTTTAAGCAATGTTGATGTTGTCTTTACACACACGAGAACTATAAAGGGTGTTTCAACTTCAATGAGGATATGAAGGTGCTAAACATGAAATATGCTTGACCCACATAAGTATATAAAAAGATTGAACTTAACTACTTTCTTACATCCTAGACTTATCATTAAGCTTATTAATCTTGACCTACCTTACGTATACAAAAGATGTATTGACTTTGTAGAAAAAAATTGAACTTGGGCTACTTCCATCATCATCTACTCTTCGAGTTGAGCCTATTAACCCATCAACATACCAAAAATACAATATGCATGAACAAGATGGGGATACATCAAGATGTGCTTACTATTTGCAACCCTACAAGGAAACCTATCAAAAGAAAGTCAAAGCCCACATAAGTAGAAAAAAGTTGAACTTGGGCTACTTCCATCATCTGCGCTTGGCATTGAGCCTATTAATCCATCAATGTACCAAAAATACAATATGCATGAATGAGATGGGCATACATCAAGATGTGCTTACTATTTGTAACCATGATAGGAAACTATCAAAAGAAACTTAAAGTAGTTTAAACAACTAAAATCAAAAGGACAAAATTATTTGCACTTCCCTTTGCACAATGAAAAACCATTCAATGTATTTGGAATAAATAAAATAAAAATGCCAAACATTATAAGCATTTCTTAATTATGTAGCTTAAGAAGTGCACACTATAGTCATTAGCAATGATGTAGCAAGAGTATGATGATCATAGGTGCAAATAAATAATCTAGTTTTATTATGCCGCAATGTCCAATTTATGATGCTAAACTTTCCTATGAAACAGTAAGTACTATACTATCACAATAAATAAAAAATTAAATGTTAAACTACCTTTGTAATGGACCTTTCTTTTGACATTACCCAACTTGCATTCTCCATGTCAAACATGAAAATGTATTTATGACATTAAGAACCTTTGTTGATTAAACAATTGTTTAACCATATATGTACATACAAATCATTTTGGTTTCTTCTATGGCTATTTTGGTAAATCATTCATAATAATGACTTTCTTTTTAGGATCTCTAACCATATTAGAAACTAATATTGAGATTTATTCAATAGAAAGAACTTTAAAAATAAACATCACTAATCTTTAGCATATACAAACAAGATCAATTCTATGGATAGAGCTTTAGTTGATCCTATGGATAGAGATTCAAAGAGGAGAAGACAAAATATACAAATTTTGTATAGAGAAATAAGACTTTTCAACTATTACAATTCTTAAAAAAGGAATATTTTAAAATTGAAATGATGTGCTATAGGGGAAGTGAGATGCAAGATTCGAACTTACATACCCCAATAATGCAACACACACTCGAATCACTATGCCACTAATCCCAATAGTTTAGAAAGGAGAATAAGTTAGAGGGTGTCATTGCTCTCGCAAGCAAACCACCAAGATCTATGAACCGCTTATTGCCTCAAGTGTCTAAAGCTGAGAGCCATGGCTACGTCTCACATAGCTGTGTGCACTCTTGCACACACAAATGTAGTGAGCTTACCTTTGAATCCGATCGAGTGCCTCCTCCCACTAATCGATTGATAGCTCCATGAGTCAAGATGTGCCCTCAAGCAAGCTCCATCTCCAAGCTTTGAGCTTGGACCTCCATAGCCATGTGCACAAGAAGGGAGAAGAGAAGAAGAAAATGATGATGAAGAGAGGAGAAAAAGAGCTTCTCCATGGTGCCTCACTCTCTCACACACACACTCTCCCTCTCTCACACATTGTTTCTCCCTCTCTCATGCACAAGAAGGAAGCAAGAGCAAGAAGTAAGAAGAGAACAAGTTTGGTTACACACGAGAATGAGCTTCTTCATTCATTTCTTGACTGTTATACATGCCCTATCCCCTTCTTGGGTGGCCATCCCCTTTTTGGTCCGGTCTTTATCCATTTCTCTTCTATCTTTCCTCATCCTTCCTATTAGAATTGGCCTTAGCCTGTGTCTCTCATTCTTTACAACTTGCATGGGAGAGATCCTGTCACTCTTTTATAAAATGAGCTATAAGGCATCTCATATTCTTCTTGCTAAACTATCAAGGAACACTTAATATTGTGTGCTTCCTTTTACATTTGAGGTTTTTCCATGCACTTCGTGTCTTCATATTTTTCTAAGTGTGCCTTTTTTCTCCTTCTTCCTTTTGCCTTGGGAGTGTCTTTCATTTTCGACTTTTTGACTTTTTCATCTTGGTCTTTTGAGGGTGTAACATTACCCCCTCCTAACTTGGGTGCCAGTCCCATGGCACTTGATGGTACAGACTGAAATTGTTGAGGGGAGGTATGGAATGGCTCTTGGGGCCTTTGGAGAGGTGAGTCATATTGGTAATGCCATGTGAAGTGAGTTTGGGAGGTTGCCGATGCCAAAGGTAGATGTTTGGTTGAAGAAGGTCTCTGTAGTTGTTGGCTTGCAGTGCTACCACACAATGTATCTAACAAGAAAAAGAGTGCACTTCCTAGGGGGTTGTGTCTGCCTTACCATGCAGTGCACTGTACAAGTGAGGTGGAAGTAGGAGATGGGTCAAGAATCATAGGCAAGCCTAAGGTGTTGTCCCACACTTGAGGACCTAGTTCGTGTAAATGGAGGTGTTGTGAGTGACTTAGGGAGACATATCTATCAATCATGTCCTGCCCTTGATTTACCCTAAGTTTTGATGTGGGGGAAGGCTAAGATGGTGGTCCCTAGGTGTACTGATTATGATGCTCATAGAGTATAGATGGGCCGATTTCATTTTTGTGGTCCTCTTCTTTCCACTTCTTTATTTTCTTTTCCTTTTCCTTTTCTTTTTCTCTTATTTTGCTTTGTCTTTTTCTTTTTATTTTATTTTCTTTTTTATCTTTTTAATTACAAAGGGAACACATTAAGTGGCATCCCATTCACGAGAAGGGGCCAAGTTGCATGGATGCTTAAGGGCTTTGCTTAGAAGGCCCTACTCTACATATAACCCTTCAAATTAACTCTTACATTGGTTGGTGTAGACAAAAAAGTGGGTGGTTACACCAAGTGAATCTATTGTCACTCATGTCTTTTAATAGGTTCATACAAAATGCTGGCAAGAGGGTGACTCTCATCATGAGGTGGACCATTACACATCTATCTATTCCAACATTGATATAAAAAAAGAGGGACTATAATCGTTATTCCTCTGCAATAAGTTTTTGTTTTAATAGTATTCTCAACATATAGGTTAGTTAGAGGTGGTAATGAACACATGATTTGGGCATGAGGAGAAGTCTTTGAGGAAACTTGCTATTGATGGGCGGAGGTCTCTTTTAGCGAAGGTTAGGATTTCTTCAGGGGTTGAGACATTCACATTGTAGATCAGAGGGAAGTCATACCTACCATCCACCTCCCTGTTGAAGTCAACTCCAATCCTCCTTGGGTAGGGCATGTAGGTAGGATCATTTCTTTCATGTGACAAGGTGCTACAAAAAGCCATCCAAGACTCTAAGTTAGAGTCCCAAATGTTTGTGCGCCACTTAGGTTGAGCCTCATATCCTTCCACTCTTTGGGATACCTCCACTTCACAGTAAACTACATGCTCCTACTGCCACATCGTGGGGTGTCTCATTCTTTCCTCCATCCATATCCTTCCTAACCTCACCAAGAGATTTATTATGTCCTCCACCCTTGGAGATAGTACCCTATCTAGCATACAAGGAAGGTGAAGGAGAAGTCGAAAGGGTGGCTACAGTTCTTCCATTGCTCACATGCTACAAGTTCTTGGCCCTAGTTTATAGGGTCACACTCCTCGCTTTGAGAGATGGCCACTTGTGGAGCTTGCAGTGGCTTGTTGGCTTGGAGATTCTTTCAGGCTAGTTCCACCTACTCTCTATGTTTGAGCATCTCCACCATCCTTTTAGGTGGCATGGCTTCCTCCTCGCTTTGAGAGATGGCCACTTATGGAACTTGCAGTGGCTTGTTGGCTTGGAGATTCTTGTAGGCTAATTCCACCTACTTTCTATGTTTGAGCATCTCCACCATCCTGTTAGGTGGCATGGCTTCCTCCCCTTGCTATTCTGGTTGTGGTTATGGCTAAGAGGGGCACTTGGTTCATGCAATTGTTCTTCCTCTTCCTGATCATGCTCAAAATCTTGCCCTTCATCTTGGATCGGCTTCATTGGCTCTTGTAGAATCGACTACGCTTTCCTGATCCGGCTCCCCAAACCCTAGCAAGTCGAGTTCTTGAGAGGTTAAGCTAGTTGAGATTAGATGGGCTCATTGCTCCTCTTCTCCTCCCAAGCTAGTGATAGACTTGGATGCCTTGGCATGGAGCCCATGTTGCAACACTCTCCTTGCTAGTTCTAATTTTATTTTTACTTCCTCCAATGTTTCCTCTTCTCTTGACTACATGACATTCAACACTATGCTTACAAAAGCTTCTTGTTTCTCTAGCATTCCTGTCTTGACAGCAATGACTTTGCTCTCTGCCATGAGGCGTTCACTCTTCGAATGGGCCAGTCGATAAGCCAAGTCTTTGACTCTATCCTCATTCTTGGTTGCCCATTCCTCTGCTTTCTCTTTCATCTGCTCTAGCCCTTGATTTTAGTATTGGGCTAGAGTGGTAATTACCTACTCCTGTTCTCGCCACAATACATATATTTGTTGTTGCTCTTGGTTTCTACACTCCACTTGCTCCCTTAGTATAGCCTATTCGTAGAGAGTTGCTTGAAGTTGATTGTACAGCCCTACCACTTTCTTCATGATCTCCTCATCTCTTTGAGTCTTTATCGCATTCAACTCCTTCCTTGCCTCCTCTCTTTGCCTCTTCAACTCCTCATTTTCTAGCTCTAGGTTCTTGTTTTCCTTAGAGTTGAAGGCACAAATTTCTCCTAGGGCTATATGGTTGTCTCTTTCTTCATTGTACAGATCTTTCAAGCTTTCTTCTCCTTGCCTTGCCCTTAAGGCCTCTTTTAATACAATTATCTCCCTATTTATGATGGTCACCAATCTAGTTTTTTCTACGCTATAGGCTAAAAAGGAAACATTCTCTTCTTCCAACTATGCAAGCATGGCCTTTTTCTCCTTGATCATCTTGTCGAGTTAACTCTAAAGTTATTTCACCAACTTGTCATAATCTTCAGTGTTACACATGGCTGAAGGCATTGAAGTAGTTGACACTTCCAAACAGGGTACCTTTGGCTTTTGGCACAATTTGCCATCGACTGCTAGTATTTTCGTTCCTACAAGGGGGGATCCTTTGCTAGGGGCAGGAAAATTTATTGCACTTTGCTCATTAAATATTGCACCCAATCCATACCGTTACTTTCATTGACCACCCCTTTGGTGGTTTCTTGTGTTAGGGTGATTGTCAAGGTGTCCATGACTAGTGGCATTTTGTGTAGAGGGGCTCATCATTGCCAATTCTTGAGATCGAGAGGGTTGCTTCATTGATCTCCTAATAGCCAAAGTTATCTGTTCCTCCTCTTGTTACCTCAGCTGCTCTCCCTCCTCTTCTTGTTTCTTCCTATGCTCCTCTTTAAGCCTCTTCAATTTCTCTTTCACCCTTTGCAATTCTCTATTTTCTTCAAAGGTGGACCGGGTTCTTTTGATGGGGATTTTAAGCATGATCTTCCTTGTCCCACCCTGGCTTGACAGCTTTGAGCCTTGCTGCTTACTGACCATCCTTTCACTTGAAGTTTCTTGCTACTGAGTGGGTTGGTTAGCCTCCTTCTCATTAGCAACTTGTTCTATTTTGTTGAGTTGATACTCATTGAATTCGTCCTCCCCCTGCTCTTCGGCGAATAGTAAAATAGGTGAGCTCACTGGAGTGGGGGAGGGATGCACCTATGGGATTGAGGTTTCCTCCACTATTTCTTCCCTTTCCACCTCCCCCAAATTATGGCCATTAGTACTCCTCTCCAAACCCTATGGTTGATGCCTTGGAAGCTAGTTTTTTCCTTTTTGACTCTGCTGTGGTAGTCAGAGACTCCCCCTTGGAATACCCTTGGTGCAGTTGCTAGCACCCATGTTGATGCTTGGCTTGTTTTTCAGACATAGGCATTCAAGTTTACCTTTTCCAGTGCATTTGCTACAAGGCTTTCTAGTAATGGCACTCCTATTATGTTCATGAGGGCATTGTATCTCTGGCTTGAGAAGAGGGTATGTATCATTTTTGCTTATAGTTAGATGGTGGGATTGGGAATGTCAGCCAAGCTAATTCCATTATTTATGTAAAATTTCTTTTTGTCCATCCATAGCATCCCATAGATGTCCCTCTTCGGCCTCTTCTCCGGCTTGTCCACACTAGTCCCAGGGCATTCTCCACAATTTTGGGACTAAGTGTGCAATATCCACCCTTTTAGTGGTATCTTCTTGCCTGATTATGACTATTCGTTGTTCCTATAGGCATCAAAAGTCCTTAGGAACTTAGTGCATTTGTGTGGTCAATGTCTTGATCCACCTTCTCCAAGTACTTGGCAAGATTGCATCATCCTATCATCTACTTAACAACCTCTTCAAATGTCACCAATCCCCCCAAATTGTGGATGCTACAGTATATTAGTTGGTTGAACATGCATATCTCCATGGCTAATTTATATCTTCTATGTTTCTCCTCCAAGAAGGGGAGCCTGTTGGCTTTGTCATGTTTCCCTACCATTTGGGTTCCTGTCACCACACAACAACCCACAATTAGTTCTCCTTATTAAAGAATATTTCTTGTACAGAAAGTAAAGTGACTAGAGAGATTAGTGTATGATGATAAAGGCTATAAACCACAAAATGAGAACTCCCACATTAATCAATCCACACATTTGTACACATTCATTCTTACCTTTAAAATTCAATTCCTATTTCAATTTTTCATCCATCTTCCACTTTTACCCCCTTCCCCTTGGAAAGGATGAAAATCCTTCCTAGGATTGTGGAAATCAAGATGTAAGGGAATTTAATGCATATGTGGTATGCCTTACTTTTGTTGAGAAATAGATAAATGATGTATGCTCCAGCAAGAGATGTCCTTAATCCCATATGCACAGTGAGGAGAGTGGAACAACCCAACTTCTATAAAGCATTTTACTTGACTATCACTTTCACAATGGAATGAGTACAATATCATGATGCTTGGTACTTTCACAGTATCTTTGTCATTATCAGTGTCCTATACAAGATTGTGTTTATGAGTCCAAGCTAATCTATTTTGGAACCTAATTCACTTGTGTAACAGTTACTCTACATTGTTTATGTCTGCATGAATCTAGCCTTCATCTTCCATCCTCTATAACTCGTGCCATGCTTTAGATCCACACTTTTCACATGGCATTAGAGCCCAGTTGGGCATAGCTTAGCTCCTCTCCATATCTTCTTAGCTCAATTTGAGTGGTGGACCCCATCTCCAACTTCATTTGCATCTCTACCTTCAATGAAGCTTCCATGGCAACCATAGTCAACAACACCTTGTCAGCTTGAAGCTCTCACATCTCTCTCTATAGGCCAAATTTCTCTGAAATTCCTTCTAGAGAAGTGGTTCTCTTCTTCCAAGGCTCCTCCCTGGCACATCAATCATTGACAATGGGCAACTCAAACTATTGCTTGCTGTCCTGATTGTGCCTGCAGACTATCATACCTACTGACCTTAGAGGAGGTAGTGTGAGCAAACTAAGGCATCTTAGCCCTTGCTCTCTTCAAGAGATTTTTTCTTTGGCTTGAGGATCTTCTCCTCGTCATGTAAAAGGTTGACATTGTGCATTGCAAGACCCAACATTACAAGAATATGTGAAACTGGCGCAAAATTCGCAGGCAAAGATTTGATGTGATCCAACATCCTGCACGACGTGCAATTCTCCAGATCTTTGTGGGGAATTTGAAGCCCCTCAAGTGGGTAGTCTCAGGCTGAAAGGACTCCCCAAAATTCTCTCTCTATCTGTCACAATCTGTGAAACCCTAATTGTCATCTTTGTGGGAAGCCATAGCCAAAGCTTTAAAGTTTGACATTTTTCACTGTTTCTTCTCACTGAAGCTATCAACACTGATTTTAATCATGTTGAGAATCTAGCAATCACATCCATTTGTATGCCTCTTTCTATGGAGTAGTAGGCAAGGCAATCACAAGCAATCTAGGAAGAGGTCCTGAATCATCCCATAAGTGGTGTAGAATGGTACCTACCCAGCTACTATAAAGCATTGTACTTGACTATCACTTTCATATGGAATGAATACAATATCATGATGCTTTGTACTTTCACTTAGTGTCTTTGTCATTGTTTGTCAGTCCATTACACAAGATTGTCTTTATGAGCCTAAGCTTCCATCTTGGAACCTAATTTACTTGTGTAACAATTGGTCTCTCTTTGTCTATGTCAACATGAGTCTTGTCTTCATCTTCCATCCTCCATAGCTCCTGCCATGCTCTAGATCCGCACTTTTCATAAATCACTAAGCAACACTCTCTGAAGTTAATTATAGTTCTGGAAGTGCCCAAGGAAGCTCAGAAGTCATTCACAAAGTTCGTGAGAGAAAGCAGATCAAGCACCGACTAATATCCATTAATACTCAACAACTAGTGTCGATTTGACACTGATCTTCTTATGTCTCTTGACACATTAATGAAAGGTGAGAAGGATTGAAGCTTGCACGAGAGAGCTAGGGCAGGAGAGCAAGAGCTAGAGAGAGAGAGAGAGACTCACAATGGGAACTCCAAGAGTTACAACGTGTGATCAGGCCTTCCTTTATTCAAAATGTCACTAAAATAATAAAGAATAAAGTGACGTTGACGGGCACCCGCCACCTACAGTATGCAGTGGCAGGTACTATCAGTGTAGTAATACACGAGTGGCTAGGCCAGAGGCGACTTTACCCCCAACAATCTCCCACTTAAAGGTAAATCTGCCCTAGTGAGGAGTGAAAAGAAAGTACAATGTACACATGTATAACAGGATGAGAAAAAACATCATCTCATCCAACGTGTGACATCAATCTCTTGAGAAAGGCAAAGCACTCAGTAGTGAGTCTTTTTGTGAGCAGACCTATAGGATTTTTGTTAATGGATATCTTGAAAAGATCAACAGACTTGTCCTCCATGACCCCATGTATGAAGTGATACCTCACCTCAATGTGTTTCGTCTTTGCATGGAAGACTGGATTCTTGGCTAGCTGAATAGCACTCATAGAATCCAAATGCAGTGTAGGTGTAGAATCAATCCCAAGGTCATGAACCAAATGGCCTCCTTGAAAGTCTCAGTGGCTACAATATACTCGGCCTCATTGGTAGAGAGAGCCATACACTTCTGAACCCTGGACATCCAGGAGATAGCACCTCCAGTATAGGTGAATACATAGCCAGAAGGGGACTTCCTACTATTTGCATGTCCTACATAATTGGAGTCTGTGCACCCCACAACTCTTGTATCATGGCTGCCATAGCAAATACACATATCTACTATGCCCTTTAAGTATCTCATGATACCCTTCACGGCATCCCAATGTTTCTTGCCAGGTGCAGCCATATATCGTGCCACAACACCAATTGCAAAGGAAATATTTGGACGAGTGGCTATCATGGCATACATCAAACTACCCATGGCTGATGCATAAGGGATCTTGGCCATCTCGGCCCTCTGCTCATCTGTCTGCAAACAATCGACATGTGAGATCTTCACATAAGAAGGTAATGGACAGCCAATAGGCTTCACATCCTGCATGCAGAAACACTCAAGGACTTTATGAATGTACTCCCTCTGTGAGAGGTAGAGTAGTCCTTGATGCCTGTCATGCTTAATGCACATACCAAGAATGTGAGAGGCATGTCCCAAATCCTTCATCTCAAAGCTCTTCTTTAGCTGAGATTTAAGAGTATCCATCTCATCATGAGCTTTTCCTACTATTAGCATATCATCTACATAAAGTACCAAAATAAGTAATGGGCCATCACGAGTTTTCTTCGTGTAAAGACACGGATCCATAGCACTCTTGCTGTAGCTCTGTGATTGCATAAAGGCATCAAACTTATGATACCACTCCTTAGGTGCCTGCTTTAAGATATCAAGACTTTTCTTCAACTTGCACACTAGGTGCTCCTTGCCAGGTTCTGCAAACCCCTTAGGCTTCTCCATGTAGATCTCATCATGCAAGTCCCCATGTAAGAAAGCTGTCTTGACATCCATCTGGTACAAGTCCAAGTCAAGCTGTGCAACCAAAGCCAAGACTAAGCGCAGGGTGGTCATCTTAACCACAAGAGAGAATATCTCATCAAAGTCAACACCATGCTCCTGCTTAAAACCTTTTGCTACCAATCTAGCCTTGTATGCTGTCTTGGGGTGTCTAGGGGTACCTTTCAACTGTACACCCACTTGCATGGTAGAGCCTTTTTCCTAGTAGGCAAGGAAATCAAATCCCAAGTCATATTCTTATGCAAGGAGTCTATCTTAGATTGCATAGCCCTCTCCTAGGAGTTATTGTCACCCCTATGCATAGCCCCATCATAGATGAGAGGCTCTCCTACATCTGTAACCAGGACATAATGCATTGAGGGCTCAAATCTATCAAGTGGACGTGTATCTCTAGTAGACCGTCTGACTACAGGCTATATTGCCTGTCCAACACCCTGGCCATGTGTACCATCTGCTAATGTAGGCTGACTAACTGGCGTGTAGGAGCACGTGGCTCCTCCTGAAATATAACCATGTGTATCTCTACCACCTTCTCAGGTCGCCTATGCATCTTGTCTTCATGGAAGACTACATCATGGTTGCAGATGACTTTCCATGCTTGCGGATCCCAGAGGCAGTAATCCATCTCGTCTGCATCTCCATAGCCAAGGAAAATGAATTTGACACTCTTAGGATCTAGCTTCCTATACTTTTCCTTGGGCACATGGCAGTATGCCTCACATCCAAAGACACATAAATGCGTATAAGACATAGGTTTCCCAGTCCATACCTCCTCTGTAACCTGGAAATCCAAACCACTGGAAGGTGATCTATTTATGATATGCACAGCTGTACTGACTACCTTAGTCCAAAAGCTATGTGATAGGCATGTATGGCTAAGCGTATTGCGTATACGCTCTTGGATGGTTCTGTTCATCTACTTTAGCCAAACCATTTTGGGGTGGGGTATAGGGGGCGGTCAACTGATGCTTAATACCCCTCTTGTCACATAGCTACTCAAAGGCATGTGATACATATTTTCCCCCATTATCAGTCCTAAGGCATTTTAGTCTATGCCCAGTGTATGGTTCTCAACTAATGCAAGCCATATCTGAAACACAACCAAGACATCTGACTTAAGCTTAATGGGATAAGCCCAGACTTTAAGTGAAAAATCTTCAATAAACATCACAAAATAATTCACACTACCCATAGATTGATAGGGCATGGGCCCACATACATCTGAATGTACCAATGCCAAGGGCTCACTCATGTGTGTCCTACCAGACTTCTTATGTGTATTCCTAGTCTATCTACCATAAAGACAATGCTCACATGAATCAAAACATGCATAGTCAAGGGGCGGTAAGTGCTATAAACTAGAAAGCATTTTCATTCCCTTCAAGGACACATGGCCCAAATAGGCATGCCAAAGAGATACACGTGGGATGGAACCCACTGACAAAACATGGTTAAAAAAGGACCCATCATCTACAAGAGGATAGAGGTTGCCAGCCTTGGCACCTCTAATAAGCATAAGTCTACCACGTGTGATCTTCTAGGCAAAATCCCCAAATGAAACATGAAACCCATCATCATCAAGCTGCTCTCTGCAGACATAAGACTGCGTGTAAGTGCAAGTACATGACACACATCCTATAACATAAAAGTACTGCCAGTTGAGAACTGCAACCGTACATCCCCAATGCCAACAATAACAAGTGACCTGTCATCACCCAAGCGAACTGGACCCCAGAGACAGTGCGGTAGGAGTGGAACCACTCATGACATGGTGTAACATAAAATGAAGCACCAGAATCCAAAAGCTAGCATTGCGCATACATAGAGTGAACCTCGGTCAATGGTGTAGCATCACAAGAACTAGCTGCAAGTATGTACTCCCCATCGGAGTCATCAGTCTGTATGACATTTATCTCCTCGATTTCCACATTGGATTTCGCAGGCATAATGCTATGATTAGAAGACTTTTCATGTACTTTGTCTTCCCCTTCCCTTTTTGCGCTTCTCATTGCACAACTCATGACACGGTGGGCATATATGGCCCTTCTTGCTGCAATGATGACATGTCACATTAGCATTTCTTCCACGAGACTTGATGTGCGACTTACCTGTCAAGATTGTGGGAGAGAAGTAAGGAGTCTCACTTGTAGCTTTCTTGCTTGCACAATGGGGGAATACACACAAGGGTGGAGGTTGAAAACAATTTTCCTCTTCTTAGTTGTGTAAGCCAAAAAGAACTCTAGTACAAAGAAATAGAAGAACCCTATATATGGGTCTCAAACCAAACTCAACTAACTAAGGTGGCATACTAACTGAGCCACAAACTAGAGTAGATAAGGATAGCTATCATGTAGCTATTATTCATGGGCGGTGTACCAACCGCGTTTGCAACTGACAAGTCGGTGACATAAATACACAACGGTCACCCTGGCATATCACGAGTGGAGCTCGATATCTCAACACTCCCCCTCAAGCTCAATCCCAATTCCTGCACACCAAGCAGGTCTCTGAACTTGCGCAGCTTCTCTGTGCCCAATGCCTTCGTGAATATGTCAGCTACCTGATCCTCTATGCTGACATAAACTAGATCAATAAGACCTAGTAAAACCCTCTCTCGCACATAGTGATAATGCACCTCAATGTGCTTTGTTCTAGCATGATAGACTGGGTTATTTGCCAAGTGTATACTACTCATGTTGTCACAATAAATGACAACTGGCCCATCTGTAGACTGATGCATATCATAAAGTAGCTTATGCAACCAAGCTACCTCACATGCAGCCATTGCTGCACCCCTGTACTCAGCCTCTGTGCTCGACAAGGCAACTGTAGGCTGTTTCTTGCTGCTCCAAGTGACTGCAGCACTCCCAAAAGAGAACACATATCCACTGGTAGATCGTCTATCAGAAATACTACCAGCCCAATCAGCATCAGTGTATCCATGCAACTGTATCTGAACCCCAGTCTCATAAAATAGTCCATACTGCAATGTGGACTTCACATACCTGAGTATGCGTCTAGCCGCATCCAAATGTGGTTTCCTTGGAGCTTGCATAAACTGACTTACCAATCCCACAGCATAGCTCAAATCTGGCCTGGTAATAGTCATATAAATCAAACTTCCTACTATGCGTCTGTACATAGTAGGGTCTTCTAGAAGCTCACCTGCATCTGTGCTCAGCTTCACATTCTGCTCCAAAGGAACTGAAATAGGCTTACAGCCTGTCATCCCATATTTGGACAGCATGTCCAATCCATATTGCCTCTGCAAGAGCTGTATCCCACTTGGTGATCTAATCACCTCAATGCCCAAGAAATAACGCAACTCTCCCAAATCCTTCATCTCAAACTTCTGCTTCAATAGCATTTTCACATGAAGGATATCTTCATCACTGTCACCTGTCATAATCAAATCATCAACATAAATGACAAATAGCATAATACCTTTCTCTATTTTTCTCACATAAAGTGAGAAATCTGCCTTGGAAATCTGAAAGCCAATAGTGACAAGATACTGTCCTATCTTGTCAGACCATACTCTAGGTGCTTGCTTCAAGCCATACAAGGCTTTCTTCAACCTGCAAACAAACTCAGGATGAACAGCATGCACATAACCTGGTGGCTGCTCCATATAGACCTATTCTTGCAAATCACCATGCAAGAAGGCATTCTTTACATCCATCTGATGTAAAGACCATCCCTTTGATGCAGCCATAGCAATGACTGCTCTTACGGTTGCCATCCTTGCAACCGGACTGAATGTTTCTTCATAGTCAATGCCATATGTTTGTGCATACCCCTTGACTACTAATCTTGCCTTGTATCTGTTCACAGAACCATCTGCATTGTGCTTCACCTTATAAACCCACTTACAACCAATTGCATTTTTACTTTTAGGCAAAGGTACCAATTCCCATGTAGCATTTGCTTCCAAGGCATCCATTTCTTCATCCATAGCTTTCTCCCATTTTTCTTTTCCCATGGCTTGCTCAAAAGAAGTGGGTTCTGGTTCTTGTATCACTTTGACCATATATGCATAGTGAATGGCTGTAAATCCATCATATTTCCGCCTATCCACAGGATACCTAGCTCTCGTAGACCTGCGCAAAGTAGGTTCACTCCTAGGTGCTCTCAAAACATCCCTGGTCCTCCTTACTCCAGGTGTAACAATAGAAGGAATACCCAACTCATCATCAATGCTCTGTTCTGGGCCACTGGATTCACCATCCACATAAGAGTGACCTGCATTCACATCAAACATGGGCTGATCAACCTTCTCTTTTCCTTTTCGTGATACCTGCATACCACTATCTGCATTACTTTGAGAAGATTCTCCTAATCTCAATCTACCTGTCCATGGCGAAGAATGTGTACCACTGCTAGAGGACGCTCCAGGTCCACTAATATTTTGTGACTGCTGCTGTGAATTCTGTGCAGCATTACCATTTTGTGCATCTACATCATCAATCACATTTACTGGTTTATACCAGCTACTCATCTCATCAAAAACAATATCTCTGCTCACTGTAAACTTACGAGTAGAAGGGTTATAGCATCTATACCCTTTTTGCTGCAGAGAGTAACCAATAAAGATGCACTTCTCAGCTTTTGGATCCAACTTGGATCTCAACTCATCTGGCACATGTACATAGGCAATGCAACCAAAAATTTTCAAATGAGAAATATCTGGTTTCCTACCAGTATACCTCTCCTCTGGAGTCATTCCATGTATTGCTGCAGTGGGAGTCCTGTTCATTATGTAGACTGCTGTAGCAACTGCTTCAGCCCAATAAAAATCTGGCAAGTCTTTTTCATTGAGCATGGCACGAGATACCTCTCCAATATGCCTGTTTTTTCTTTCTGCAATTCCATTTTGTTGTGGGGTATGACTGCATGAATATTGCTGCTTTATGCCATGCTCCTGCAGGAACCTTGCAAACTCATTTGAGAGGTACTCTCCCCCTCCATTTGACCTTAGGCATTTTATCTGCAGGCCTGTTTCTTTTTCAACCATAGCTTTAAGAGTTTTGAAATGCCCAAAAACTTCACTTTTCTTTTTCATAAAATACACCCAAACTTTTCTGCTATAGTCATCAATAAAAGTGACAAAATAATGACAGTCTCCAAGAGATGCAGCTTTAGTAGTCCACACATCAGAGTGGATTAATTTCAATGGCTTCTCACTCTCTTGAACATGTCTAGGAAATGGTTTCCTTGCCTGTTTTCCAAACTGACAGGCTTCACATACCTTATGCATTTCTGCAACCTTGAATTTAGGAAAACCTACAACAATATTTTGGGCCTGCATTGATTTAAGTCGTTGTACATTAACATGACCAATGCGTTTATGCCAGATATCAATATCTGCAACTACATCGGTCCCATGTGCAAACATTGCTGCACTCAATTCAGACATGTCTGCATCCAATGTAAACATTCTGCCCTTCTTCTTTCCTTTTGCTGTCAAGCGACCTTTATTTTTCATATCCTCAACAAAGCATCCATGAGGATTAAATCTGGCCTGCAAGCCCTGCTCAACCATTTGACCAACAGAAACCAGATTCTTGGTGATATTCGGGACATGAAATACATCGGACAGGTATTTCTTTTTCCCATCCTACATAGACAAATGAATTTTTCCAATCTGCACAATAGGATGTGCAGTATCATCACCAGTCTCCACAAATCCTGGTTTTTCCATTTTCCTTGCATCCTCCATCCATTCTGCATGACCTGTCATGTGGTTTGATGCACGTGAGTCAACATACCATACATCGTTGCTTTCTTCTACACTTGTCACAGAATTGTTCATGTGCTGCACCATAAAGAGATGCTCATTTCTGTCATCACCCTGTCTACTAGAGGATGCATAATTTCCTGGTTGCAGTTTTCCATTCATGATGTCATTCTGCTTTTTATAACAGTTTTTAGCCATATGACCCATTTTACCACAATAGTAGCATTCAACATTACTGTTTGCATTTTGGCCTCTTTGCCATCCACCACGACCTCTTTGGCTCCCCTGCCTCTAGAGTTACCACGTCCTCCTCCATAGGATTGGTTTTCTTGAGTTTGCTGCATATTTTGATTTCTACCACGGCTTCCAAATCGGCCTCCTCTACCTCTGCCTCTACCTCTTCTAGCATTTGAGTAGAAGACAGTTTTTTTTGAAGTTCCTCCTGAAGAAGATGCACCACCATTTCTTTGCTCCTCAGAAATTAGAAGAGCAATCAGCTCCTCAAAATCAGGAAATCTTTCACGATCTGAAATGGATGTCCGAAACTGTGCATAATCCTTTCCTAGACCATTCAAGGTCACAGAAACTAAATCATCATCTTCCACTGGCGACCCAATGGAAGCAAGTGCATCAGCAATCTTCTTCACCTTCATGTGGTAGTCATTGACGCTCATATTTTCTCTTTGCACATTATGCAACTCCTGCTTGAGCTGCATTTTCCTGGCTTGTGTATTTGTGCTATACATTTTTGACAAAGTATCCCATGCCTCCTTTGGCGTACTTGCATCCTGAATATGCACAATGATAGAGTCTGAAATGCTGATAGACAGCCAATACATAACTTTCCTGGCTCTCTCATGCCATGCTTTAAATGCCTGCATTTGCTGTTGATTGGGAACATCAGAAAGAACTGGTTCTTCTTCATTTCTTGCAACAAATTCCCAATATCCTTTTCCCATGAGGAAATTCGTCATTCTAAACTTCCATGCTTGGAAGTTGTTCTTATCAAGCTTTTCAGTGACAATCTGTGAAAGAGAATGAGACGCCATTACAGAACACTGCAAAAAATTCTGTGTCACTGCAAAAAACAGAGCTTCACCCTCACAAGGGCAAATCTGCAAAACTGGTGAAAGTGGTATTTGACCACACAGTCACTTCCTAGTGACGATTTGTATAAACAGGAACCAAGGATGATTCTGTAACTCCCAATGTCTCTGCGCACAAGCATACGATGCAATTTCTACAGTAACTTTTCACTGGCCTATAGAAACAGCATAAAACTGGGCCTTTTCCTGAGTGCATGCAGAAAACTTCTGCCTCCAAAACAGGCCCCGAAATGGCCTCAAATAAAAAAAACAAGGTCGCCACGAAGGGCGTCTCAACCTGAAACAATGCACTCTTGCAGTTTCCGGCTGTGCTACCTGCAGAGATTTGCTCCCAAAACAGAAAATGAAAGCAACACTGCTCCTCTTACCAGAACACCGCGAGCTTGGCTTGCTTTCTTGAGCTCCTTACCACGAACAAGGCTCTGATACCACGTCAAGATTGTGGGAGAGAAGGAAGGAGTCTCACTTGTAGCTTTCTTGCTTGCACAATGGGGGAATACACACAAGGGTGGAGGCTGAAAACAATTTTCCTCTTCTTAGTTGTGTAAGCCAATAAGAACTCTAGTACAAAGAAATAGAAGAACCCTATATATGGGTCTCAAACCAAACTCAACTAACTAAGGTGGCATACTAACTGAGCCACGAACTAGAGTAGATAAGGATAGCTATCATGTAGCTATTATTCATGGGCGGTGTACCAACCGCGTCTGCAACTGACAAGTCGGTGACATAAATACACAACGGTCACCCTGGCGTATCACGAGTGGAGCTCGATATCTCAACATTACCATGTGACTTAGACCTAGACTTCTACGAGTCTCTGCCACATCTATACCCGCAGTCATTCTTTCCATTACCATCTCTGCCTCTAACAGTCAAAGCATGCGACACGAGAGGTATCCAAGTTCTTACGATTGATCTCTTCCTGTAGAAGAGCACTCTCTACATCAGGCAAGTTCAAAATAGTAGCAGGAGCACATAAGGCAATGTAGAATACATCCCATGACTCACTCAGAGGCCCAAGAAAAAACAATGGAGTAACCTCATCATTGAAGGTAATGCCCTATGAAGTCAAGTTCTTGAGAAAAGCATGGAAGTGGCTCAAATGAGCAGACATCATCATATTCTCCTTCATGCACAGATCCATAAGTTGCTTTAGCCAATACATCTGACTTGATGGACTTTTCTTGTCATAGAGGTTCTTGATATTATCCCAAAGCTGCCAAGCACTTTGTGCTTCCTCAACCACATTATAATGCACCTGTTCAGTGAGAGACAACATAAGGGTGGACTTGCATAACTCATCAAGCTCATCCCATTCGTCATCAGTCATAGTTTCAAGCTGCTTGCCATGCATCCTTAGTGGATTTATCTGCGATTTTTGCACCAATACATGCCAAACTTGGCTCTTCCAGTAGGCATAATTCGTACCATCAAGCTTAGTGATGTTGAATATAACACTATCAGTGGGGAAGAAGATGCTATACTGCAGTCCAAAATGCTGTAGATAGTTCAAAATTACTTGTTGCTTTTTGCTGTAAATAGCCAAAATACCACCAAAACCAAGGCAAAATGACCACGAACTAATAGCTTATGATGCTGCCCATTGAGTATTAGCATCAGACGGGCATAAATCAGCATGTGACAATCATACGGATAGTGAGCAAACACCCAAGCATGTCAAATGAATCCGTTAGTAAGCCGACACACCCCCTATGTAATAGGGCAAAGTGTACACAATAACACTGGCAAGACTTGACACAAATAGATGTATACTTAGGGAATGCAAAGCCCAAATCAGTCCAAGTACATATGTGAGGACCACCGCATATCAACCATGCAACATCCAAGTGAAGATCCCAATCTCAAGTATCCGAATGCTCAAGTAGCATAAATCGTCAGCTCAATGTCTGTCAAGTATATCAAGATGCTCCCATTGGCACAAAAGCCATAAATATTAAGCAAAGAAGCTCAACAAGGGCATGTAATAACACCAATGCCAGAAGATCCAAGATCAAGAACCAATAAGACCTCACGAGCATATAGGCTGTGTAGCATCTGTACATAGCATCCATAGACATCAAGTACATCAGAGATGAAGATCCAAAGGCTATGCGAAGCGAGATAAAGCTCAACCAATGATTCAAGAGCAAATCCAAGATCTATGTCAATCCCTGAGAGTCATTGCATCAATGTATAGAACTAAGACATAGCCCAAATCCAATATGTATAAAATATCCACTGAGAAGTGCGATCAGCCTTGCTATAAACAACATGAAATCACTATCCAAAAATTGAGCCAAATGATGGCTTGAATCAACCCAAAATCATAGCCATACAATGGTGCATCATTCCCTACCATATAGGCATCAAGGGAGCATGAACAACCATTACATAAGCATAATCCATGTTTGAGAATAGTAAATGATGCTTGCCCATAAGTGGCTTTATATGAGAGATATGACAAAGATGTATGCTCTAGAAGCTCTAGGAAGAGTTGTCCAAAATCTCATAAGCACAGCGAACGCTACCACCCAGCTCCTGCTTCCTCTCCTTGTCACGGCCCAAATGCCCAGTACTGCTTGAAGCAACTCGCCGCACTGCCAGCTCGACATTATTCTTCACTTCGTTTTTTTCTTCCTAAAAGCTAACATTAAGGTTAAAGCCCTAGCCTTAATAAAGGCCATTCACATCAGCTCATCCTCTCTCTCCCACACTCACTTGTTCACACCTACACTTCTCCAAAACCAACCCATTCACACCTTCACTTTCATACTTCAAGACTGAAATCTATTTGCATTGAAAAAGGCCAATAGAACCCTCTATATGCTATGTATCCCAAAATTTATGTCAAAGAGAGCTTGTCAAGACAAGGCCATGAATTCATTATTGTATCCATTTGTAAAAGCATAAAGCAAAAAGGAGAAGTACCACACATCAACAAAGGGACAAGAATCACAACAAAGGCAAAGAGCATGAAGACCGAAAATGAGTCCAAGAAGATTAAAGACTGCACCAAAGAGTGCAAAAGAAGCACTAAGAAGATGAAGAAAATATTCTCCGCTCTGCCGATAACAAAAATCTTCCCGTAGTGGATTTGGTTCTCATAGTGGATGTAACTGTTGAGAATTAGCAATCACACTCACTCAAACAGCCTCTTTGTATGGAGCTTCAGGGTCAAGGATATGCAGGCTAACTTATCCCATATGCACAATGGTGCCTACTGCAATTTCCTACTTTCCTATAAAGCATTGTACTTGCTTTCTTTTCTTAATGCAATGATAGTACTCTTTTCTTTTCAGTGAAGTGTCAATGTCATTGTCCACATACACAAGATTGTGTTTATGAGTCCAAGTCTCAATCTTGGAACCTAATTCACTTGTGTAACAAACAGTGTCTTTTCCATCATGAGTCCACACTTCTCCTTCCATCCTCCATAGCTTCCGCCTTTGCCATGCTCTAGATCCCGCATTTCTCACATGGTATCAGAGCCCAATTGGGCATGGCATTGCTTCTCCAGCCTCTCTTGACTCCTCTCAACCTCAATCTAGCTCAATGTCAGCTCATGACTTCATCTCCCAACTCTACTCTCACTGAAGCTTCCATGGCAGCCATAGCCAGCAGCACCCTGTCAGATTGAGCTGCTTATATCTCACTCCATAGGTCAAATCTCTTGGAGCTTCCTTCTGGAAAAG
The DNA here is from genome assembly GCF_053477565.2 of Lygodium microphyllum. Taxonomy (NCBI): domain Eukaryota; kingdom Viridiplantae; phylum Streptophyta; class Polypodiopsida; order Schizaeales; family Lygodiaceae; genus Lygodium; species Lygodium microphyllum. The sequence continues at coordinate 59,139,591 of NC_141141.1, read as the reverse complement.
TATTCCCCAACTCACAAAGCTTCCCTGTATCACATCAATCCAGGACATTTGACTATCTGGAGCTTAGCATTGTGAAAATTCTCAATCTCTGCTCTGTGTCTGCCATAGCCAGACAGGACCTACCTCACTTGGAGCTTCAATAACTTCTCAATCAGGCCACTTTAGCTTTTGATTTCTTCTAGGAAGTTATTCCTCTACTCAAGACGCTTCATCTTGGCACAAAAATCGATCACATTGCTATGCCTTGACCTCGGCATTGCACAAATTTGTCATTGCTGTCCTGAACTGCGCCGAATCTGTTCGAGCTGCCTGCGTGCTTCATATAGTCCACGATCTTAACGATTATCATGGGGCTTTAATAGCCCATGAAGTCAGCTTCCTAGACATGTAAATTTTTTTGAAAATGATCAAGTATAGCTCCTACAATGTTGAAAAAACCAGGCCGCTGTCTCAGAAACCCTAATTCCACCATAGCCAAAATTTCTCAAGCTTTTTTTTCCTCGGTTTTTCTTTCTCCTGACACTCAACCCAAGCCTCTGTCACTCTAATCCATTGACCCATCATCAAATCAAGGAGGGGAAGGACCTGAGAAGATTGAAGAACGACCGAACGATCCCGAACAAGAAGAATCAAGCTCAACATCAACACTGACATAGTGTGTTTTCACACTGTCACTAACTGTGTCTCTTGACACACTGCATTCTGCTCTTCTACTGATAAAATCTCAGAATTTTGGTGTTGATTTGCTGTTGATCTTGCAACCTCAACATGGGAAAAGACTCTCCAAATGCTCGATTCAAAGGAGTCAGGTTTCACACCTGGCAAACCCGCATCAAGCTCATCTTGATGAAAAAGGGTATCTGGGCCATCACAAATGGCAAAGAGAAGAAACCTCGGGATGCAGACCTTGCAACTACTTGGCAAAAGAATGATGACAGAGCCCAGGCCATTATCAAACTGGAGCTAGACGACAGTTATATCCACCATGTGGATAACTGTGAGACCTCACAGGATACATGGAAAAGACTTGACACCCTGTTCGGTGCACAATCTAAATCATCAAAGTATGGTCTCCTGATTGAGTTGTTTAGGCTTGAAATGAAGTCCAGCACATCACTTGCCACACATCTCAATTACATTGAAGGACTCCTAACCCAACTTGCAGGAATCAACATTAAAATGGATGAAGATGTTTGCATCGGTGTTCTACTTAAGAGTTTGCCTCCTGAATATAATAATGTATCAACAACTTCAATCAACATGCCAAATCCTGAACTTGTTAATATCCAGGCATCTCTGTTAGAAGAAGAAAAGAAACTTAAAAGCAAAGAAGAGCCCAGCACTTCAAAGGATGAACAAATGTTATATGTAAACAACAGATACAAAGGTAAAAAGGAACCGCTCTTCTGTGACTTTTGCAAAAGGACCGGACATACTGAAAAGTTCTATCATGCTAGGAAGAGGTCTCAAAAGGCCTATCTTGTAGCTGTAAAAGAAGAAGAAGACCATGGACCAAAAGATGAAGATGAAGACCACCAGGATCGGAAGGACAAGACTCATCAGTCCTTCTACTCTCATAACTCTGATAGACTGTTTTAAAAGCCTTGTACTTCCTTGCCCTAATGCTTCCTGCCATAAGCTTTGTAAAACTCCTTATGTAACTTGGCATTACAGTCCCTGTACACTTTGTGAGGCCCTTGTTACAGCCTCTAGATGTCCACCATGTTTATGGTACCCACACTTAGCCTTTTCTGCGACAGCCTCTGGTGTTTTGCCATGTTTGTGGTATGCCCACACTTTGTAGGTGGTTCTCATTACAGCCTCTACACACTTTGTGCCTTTCTAGTTGTGATTGAGGAGGGGTGTTGAGAATCAGCAATCACACTCACTCAAACAGCCTCTTTGAATGGAGCTTCAGGGTCAAGGATATGTAGGCTAACTTATCCCATATGCACAATGGTGCCTACTGCAGTTTCCTACTTTCCTATAAAGCATTGTACTTGCTTCCTTTTCTTAATGCAATGATAGTACTCTTTTCTTTTCAGTGAAGTGTCAATGTCATTGTCTACATACACAAGATTGTGTTTATGAGTCCAAGTCTTAATCTTGGAACCTAATTCACTTGTGTAACAAACAGTGTCTTTTCCATCATGAGTCCACACTTCTCCTTCCATCCTCCATAGCTTCCGCCTTTGCCATGCTCTAGATCCCGCATTTCTCATAGTAACAAACCCTACTGAAAATGTAAAGTTTCAAGTCTTAACTTAACTAGGCTGCCAAAGAGCTAGTCTCCCGGGCCATGTCATCATGAAGGGGGGGCAAAAGCCAACAAGGGTAGAGATTCATCATTTGAGGGGGGGTGTTGAGAATAGCAAATGATGCTTGCCCATAAGTGGATTTGTATGAGAGATATGACAAAGATGTATGCTCTAGAAGCTCTAGGAAGAGTTGTCCAAAATCCCATATGCACAGAGAAGAAAAGTGGTACTATCCATAAAGCTATAAAGGCATGTACTTGACACTCATTTCAATGAAATAGTACTATCATTTTGTGTCACACAAGATTGTGTTTATGAGTCCAAGTTAATCTATCTTGGAACCTAATTCACTTGAGTTATAATTCTTTATCTCAATCTTATTTTATGTTTATAACCTCCATCCGCCATAGTTAGCATAGCTCTAGATCCGTGTTTGTTAACAATCTATAGGCATGAGACAGTCAAGGACCATATGCTGCCCTATTTTCCAGCCAAGAATTTGTGATGAGACAGTCAAGATCTAAAGTATGATCAGCCCAAGAAATGATCTTGCAACATGAGGCATACATCCACCAAGCATTGGGCATGCATATGTAGGCATATGGGCTTCAAATGACGTGTAAGTGAGCTCCAGTGAACTTGTAAAAGCTTGTTCCAATCTTGAAAAATAGGTCTGTTTTACATTCCAGTAAGAATGAGCTCAATCCAATGGCACAAACCAAGTGGTAAGCATCAATGATCACCAAACATGAGTGCCAAGCTTGAATAAGTGCCAAATGAAGAGGGTAATGACCAAAGAACCAAGCTATGGAGTATGAATATGCAGTCCAGTTCTACATGAAATAGGTGCAGCCTGCGTGGCAGGGAAACAACACGTTTGTGGTTCAATGTGGATGATGGGGGGATTGGGTAAGGTGGTAAAGATGGCCTACAATAGGCCCAAGCTAGGATCAAAGAGCTCCAAGTAAGACATGAGGTATAGAAGCTCCAATGAGCATGAGTTATGGCTGCCCCCTATTTTGCCTTTGTCTATCCAAGTACTGAGCCAAATGTTTAGCTCCTAACCGAGCTCACAAGAGCCCAAGAGTACCCTGGAACAAGTGGTAAAGTGTGCGGAAAGGTGGGAGATCAAAAAATACATACCATGAAGGTCAAGCTATGGCTACCATGAACCTGAGAATGGCTGTAGTGGGAGATCACGCTCAACCGCCAAGACCCACGGACCGCTTATTGCTTCAAGCATTTCAAGTGAGTTCTAATGGCTATCTCTCACCTAGCCGATGCGCCGTCGATCCTATGAGTGTAGTGAGCTTACCTTGATGCCGATATGATTTTCCTCCTCTCTCACACACCCCAGTAGCTCCACGATCCTAGATGTGAGCTCAAGCATCCTCAAGCCTCTTCCGTCTCCAAGCTCCATCCTCCATAGCCGCGCACGCGAGAAAAGAGAAGAGAAGAGAAGAAGAGAAGAGGAGATGGTGAAGAGCTTCACTCTCTTGATCCCTCACTCTCACACACTCACTCCCTCACACTCTCACACTCCCTCTCTCAAGAGCACACACAATCAAGAAGATGTGGAGAAGAGAAGAAGAAGGGAGCTCTTGTTAGCCACACACCAAAGAATGAGCTTCCATTCGTTTTTTGAACTTTATATACAAGCCCTAAAATCCCATGGGCACCCATCCCTTTTTTACATGACCGGCCATTGTGGCAAGATCCTTTTTCCATTTCCCTCTTCTAGCCTTATGCCTCTAGCCTACACCCATCTAATATTTTACAATTGGCACAGGAGGGAGCGTGGCGATCTTTTACAAGAGTTTTTCAAGTTTTTTGAGGCACCTTTCATTTAAAATTGTGCTTTTTGCCTCGGCTTAGCTTTGGAGGTCACTTGCATGTCTTTGCTCTTTTTTCATGTTTTTTTTGCTTTTTCCTTCATTTTCTCGCCATCTCGACTTGGGGTTAACATTACCCCCCTCCTAGATGGGTGCGAGTCCCATGGCACTTTTGTGTTGTTGTAGGTTGGCAGACAATTGGTCAAGTGGTGTAAAGGTGAGGGCCACTTGGAGACTCAGGTGCTTGTGGAAGCTGTGAAATGACTTTTGTCAGAGAAGCCAAATGGATATTGCATGGTTGACGGGGGCCTCCAAAGTTGGTGGTTTGTTACTTTTTGTGATGCCTGAAAGGAGAAGATGTAGTGCTGTTCCTAAGGGGAGTGCCTACCTCATTGTTTTAGTGCATTGTGCTCGTGCTAGTGGAATGGGGAGGTGGGTGCCTGGGTGATGTCCCACACTTGAGAACCCCATTTGTGCCAAGGGAGGTGCGATGCAAGTGGCTTAGGGTGACAGGTCTAGAGTGTTACCTCCCTAGGTATGTCCTGCCCTTGATGTGCCCTAAGTGTGAAATGGGGGAGCAAAAAGGCTAGGGGATTAGGAGTGGAGCCAGCCAACCAAAGCCACTGGGCACGCCTAACTTAAGAACCCCTAGGTGTAGTGATCGTGCTTTATGTGGTGGTAAGTGCTTCTGCAAGTGGGCTATGTTGTCTAGTCAGTGGAGAGTGTTTTTTGTGCTTTTCCTTTCATGCTATTCTTTTCTTCGCTTTTACTTTACTTTACTTTACTTTACTTTTCTTCTTTTTTTTTTTTGAAGTTACAGTAGTGGAATGACAGCCAGGGCCTAATTCTCTTCATCTGAATGAGGAGGGGAAGGGGGTCGGATGGATTTGCTCAAAAATTGGTAGCTTTGCATGTATCCTTTCAGATTCATGCAGACATGGAGAGAGGTGTTGGAGAGGAAAGGTTGATTGCATCTAGTAAATTGGCTGTCATTCATGTCTTCTAGGAGGGCTAGGCAAAAAGAGGGGAGGAGACTAGCCCTCATCATTAGACGAGCCATGGCATAACTGTCAATGGCGTTAGGGTCGAAGAAGAGGGGAGGCAGGCTGCGCTCTTGTGGAGTCGGGTCCTGCTTAAGTAATAGCTTAAGTAATCCAAGGTAGTTACATGTAGTTACAAAAGTTGGATCGGGGCATGAAGAGAAATTTGCGAGGAAGCACGTCATAGAGTCATCTAGGCTTTCTGAGTTAAAGAGGAGGGCATGTTCGAAGGATACTACATTGGAGTTATAGATAATGGAAAAGTCATAACGCCCGTGGAGGGTGGCATCAAAATCCACATCTACCCTTCAAGGGTATGCCATGTATGTGGGGTTGTTCCTCTCAAAGGGCATACTTGCCTCCTCCACAGGGGTTGTTCCTCTCAAAGGGCATACTAATGTCGCATACTTGCCTCCTCCACAGGGGTTGGCTTTTATAGCCCTGTACTGTATGTGGAACTTCAAAAAATTTGTTTTGCCAGTAGTCAGCCTCTTTAGTTCCCCAAGAGGTGGGGGTCTTCTCTCTCTCTTCTAGCCACTTTTTCCCTAGTTGGCCACCAATCGCGATCACCTCCTCTATCACCTTAAGCGGCAAGACCCTTCGCAGGCTGTTGGGCAGGAGAAAGCTAAAGGTGAATGGATCCTTTTCTTTTTCTTGTCTCTCCCAAATCACTAGCTCTGCGTGGAATCCAGCTGGGATGTCATCAGGGCAAGGTGGGAGGGGTGCGGACGGCTGCACGGCTGGCTTGGCCCTTAATTGCTTCCTGGCTTCTTTGACTAACTTCCTGCATCTCTCTTTAAGTGCAGCTTGTCTCTCCGCAGATGGGTCCTCCTGTTGTTGCTCTTAAGACTGCGGCTAGGGGGATTGTGGGATCACATCCTCTCTGAATCTGCCCATGTCGAATTCGAGTTCTACTTCCTCCCCTTGCCAGTCTCCTTGTTGTGCTCCCTCTTCAAATCCTATGGCATCTATTTCTTGGGGGGCTAGGCCGGCCAGCAGCAGGTATTTCCTTTGCTCTTCCAGGCTCAGTCTAACCTCCGCAGGTTGGGGTGGCATCTGCAGTCTTGCATGCAGCTCTCTGTGTGCAATGTTAAGCTTCTTTTGTGCCACCTCCAATGATTCTCCCTCCTCTGGGTGGGTGGTGTCCATGATTGTGTTGAGGAATGCTTTTGTTGGGCATCGAATGATACCTGGGCGGCTTCTGCCTTGTTCTCTGCGATGATCTTCTCTTTTTCCACCAGAGCAAGGCACCATGCCAATGTCTTCACCCTTCTTTCATTCTGCATGGCCCACTCCTCTGCTCTCTTGTTCATCTCTTCTAGGCTCTCTCCTTGCCTTAGAGCCAGGGTCGTGAGCCTTTGTTCTTGGTCTTCCCGTTCTCTGACCAGTTTATCCTGTTCTTCTTTTTTGGAGTTTAGCTGATCGATCAGGGACTTGATCTTGTTCTGCTCTGCTGCTCCATGTTCTGTTTTCTTTCCTCATCCCCCTGGCATTGAGCTCGGCCATAAGTGCTCCGACTTTGGCGGTTTTTGCAATGAGCTCCTCATACTGCATGATCAGGAGCTTGTGTTCTCTCTGCATTTTCACAAGTTCCTGTGTTTCATTGTCTAGTAGCTGCCTCCAATGCTCTTCCCTATTGTCCTTAGCCTTCACTTCTTGCTTGAGATCCGAGATCTCCCTTTGCTGCATGGCTATCATTCAAGTTTTGTCAAGTTGGAAGGCAGCTACTACTGACTCCTTTTCAGCCGCCAACTCAGCCACATTTATTTTTCGTTCCTCCTTAGCTTTCTCCAATTGGGAGAGTAGCTCGGCGACGTACTCATCGTAGTTAGCTGATGGCGTCATCGTTGTGTGGATTGGTGATGTCGAGGCTTCCACCTTCTGCCGTTTAGGGTCTTTCCTTGATTCTGCATTAGTGGTTGGCCTCTTTTGCCCTGTGGCCGTAGTTTCGGTGCTTTGTCCCTGGGCCATTTCTTTGTTGATGAAATATTGCATCCATGCCACGAAATTCGAAACATCGACACTGGTCGGGATGCTGGGGGTAATGGTGGTTGGTTTGGTGGGAGGCACCATGAGGGGAGGAATCGGGTGAATTGGGGCTTTGCCCTTGCCCTCAATGACAGCGGGAGGCACAATTTCCGGTGCCTATATGCTAGAACCAGGCTCTTCTTCTCTTTGCGGGCTCAGATTCCCCAATTCATCTCCCCTGCTTTGTTGTTCGATAGACCGGCGTGTAGCCTTAGCCAGGTATTCTTCCTCCTTTCTTCTTAGTTCCTCCTCAACGGCTTTTCTTTGCCTTTTCGCTTCTGTTTTTCGGCGTTCTTCCTCCTTTTTGTCTTTTTCTTCATTTTTCTTCATTTTTCTCTCCTCAGCCTCCTGTTTTGACGCCTTCTTTGCCTTCTGTAATTCCTTTTTTCCTTTTTTTCTTCCTGTTTCTTCTTCTTCTCCCTCTCCTTGGCCTCCTTAAGGGATTCTTTTTTGGCCCTTTCCAAGTCCTCTTTCTCCTTCTTGCGGCCTTCGTCATCCTTTTTCTTCCTTTGGGCTGTTTTCTTCTTGGGTTTCTTGGTCGTCTTCTTGCTTTTTTGTTCTTCCCCTTCTTCCTCTGTCTCGGTTCTGTCAGTGGACCCTTCTTTGTCCTGGTGAGGGGGTGACCTATCCGGCGTTTCTCCTTCTCCTTCTTTCGCATTCTGTGTCTCCTTTACTGCCTCCCAGATGAGCGTAGTCAAAATGCTTCTGTAGCCGATAAATGAGGCCTTGGACGAGGCCTTCTTCCTTTCTGTGGCCTTGGAAGCTGGAGACTCTCCACCTGCTGGCGTACTTCCCAAATCCATGCTTTAGCCGTCTAATTGATGGTTTTGCAGACATACCCATTCTAGTCGACTTCATCTAAGGTGTGGGCTGCTACATTCTCCAGTATAGGCATGCTGATTCGATGCATTAAGGCGTTGTAGCACTGGCTGGAGAAGAGCGTGTGCACTAGCTTTACCTGTAGCCTGGCTTCAACATCAGGGATGTCGTGGATGTTGATACTGTCATTGGTTAGCACCTCCTCTCTTTTCATTTTCAGCATGGTATAGACATCAATTTTCTATTTTTTCTCCATCTTTGGTTCCAATCCCAATGCCTTCTCCACCAAGGCTGGGTTCAAGTGCACCTGTACCTGTTTAGCATTTTCTCCCCTTCCCACCATCATGGTGTCGCACTCCTGGTGGGGGTTGTATGTCCTGAGAAACTCCACACACTTCGTGTGGTTAGGCTCTTGCGCGAATTTCTCCAAGTACTTGGTGAGGTTGCACTGCTTGACGACTCTCTTGGCTGCTTCCTCCTTCGACACTACTTCTTCGATGTTCCGGATGGTCCGAAACTTCAGTTGATTGTAGGCGCGGTTTTTTAGGAATATGCCATACTAGGCTCTTTCTCCTCCGTGAACGGGAGTCAATGGGCACGGTCTTGTTGCGACATTTTATGTTCCTATCATAAATCGTAATTTTCATTAGTTCTTTCCACATAGTAATTTGCTAATTGCTGAAAAAGAAAAACTCTATTCTTTTTGAATGAATTCATTAAGAATCAATGTATATTTTCCTTTCAGACTTTGACTTTTTGCCTTTACTTCAAAGTTTCCATGCCCTTTTTCCTACCCTATCCGTTTTTCATAATATATGTTTATGTGTTTCACTAAATTTGATTTGATTGGCCTGATTTGATTCAGCATGGTTTGATTTAGGGTCAGAAGGGCAAGGGCATTCAACATGGTGGTGTAGGAGTTACTTGTGAAGGAGCCAATCATAGAACTGGGGCTTGTATTCTAAGTGAGCTTTGCGGTCCAGATCAAAGGGTCGAATCCCCACTTGCATGATGTATGTGAGAACATCTGTTAGGAAGTCACCAGACTTGACATGGCTAGCAATGTGTAACTCTTCCTCAGTCAACAAGCGATCGAGGTAGGGATGTCCTTTGATGTGTTCTTCCATGGGTCGGCCCCAAAGAGTGGTTAACACTCTATATGAGGTTGGCGCGACATATGTGGGGTCGTATTCCGTTGTTTTGATAGTGCGGCGCTGCTCAACATTGGTCATTATGCGGCACCCTTTAACTTCCCATTGCATCCTAAGAGTGTATCAATGCCTCTAGAATGGGGAGTCAGGTATCAGCGAGCTTTGATAACGCTCTGATTTCTTGATCAGTGATAGCAGAAGTGGTTCGCTGATTGTATGATATGATGAGGCATTGTTTGATGGCTTGCTCCTTGGAGATCTTGCTGTTGAGCAATTCAGCAGCAGAGCGAGAAGCTTTTGCGAATGTGAATTCAAAGGTCTCCTAGGAGCATGGCATCGTTTTAACTTCAGTTGCAAAGGGTTCCTCCAATAGTCCTAAGTCCAAGCGGTCGTAGCTTAGTGCTAGCGACATGAAGGTGGTGTCTAGTTGTTTAATGCATTCCACCACGTTATCCCCGGTGTCCTCAGCGAGGTCGGCGGCCAACGCTAAAAAGGATTTGCATTCATAGGAGGGCGTAAGGCCGACGGGTGGTTGAGGTTTGCTAGAACTAGAGCCTATGACAACGAAGAGTTGCGGTTGGGAGTGTTCTTAAGTTTGCGGTTGGGCTGCTTGGATTATGGGTGGATTAGGAGTAGCCATGACGGACGGACTGCTGCATTCAGGTTGGATTTGGGGAGTCAGATTGACTTGGTCGGGTGATGACTCTTGTGACGGAGTCTGTTGTTTGGGCCGATAGGCTTGTATGACTCTCTTGGGTTTAGGCTGGATGAGTCGGATGGCTGTGGTTTTGGAGAGCATTGTGGCTTATGGTTTGGAGGGTTTATGGGACTTGGGTTGATTAAGCTTGAGGGAGGCATATGAGTAGTGCCTTTGGCCATGCAGGCCTTAGGGATCCACAGCCAGGTGTTGCCCATGTAGTAGCCTTGCACATGCAAGAGGGCTTTAGGGACTCATCTTTGCTTGATCATGCGGCGCTTTCTGCGACTGCGTCTTGGCCTCCTAGGTTTAGAGTTTTTGGTTTTATGAGGATAGGAGTGTCGACTCCTAGGCAGCGGTTGTGGTTGCTTAGGCTGCCATTGAAATCTAGGCTGTTGGGCCTTAGGTTTTGCTATTGTGGACTGTGATTCATGAAATCAGGGAGGTGGTGATCGTGCACTACCCCCCTCCTTGGACTTGGTTACGGATATTTCTACCAGTGGCATTGGGGACAGTGATGAGGTCGTGTAACCCTTGCTGAAAGCTGTGACAATGGGAACGTTGCCTATTGCAAGGTGGATGCGCTGTGACTCATAATCAACATTGCAGTGAGTCTGCTTTTTGAAATTTCGCCCCAGCAGCGACTTCATGCCTGCGTTTTTAGCATTTGGCAACACATAAAAAATCATTGGGTCAGCCTCAGACTCGATAGAAACGGCAGCTCTGCACTTGCCGAGAAGCGTATAGGAATGGGCCCCATATGGGCTTAATTTCGCATTAGTGGGTTGAAGTGGTGGTCTGCCAAGTTGAGTCCAATGATCATGAGTTAAGACATTGAAGTCTTCTCCCTTGTCAATCAAAGTGTTGAAAGCGCATGTTTGTTTTGCAGTGACTGTGATATGGATGTATGCGAGCTCTACGGCTTCCTCATCCTCATCATCAATCTCAGTGATTGTGGCCACTCGTATCTTGACAGGCGGTTCTAACATCGGGGGCTCGTGCAAAGGATAGGTGGGAGGGTAGTACTTCTTGACACGACTACCATTGAAGAAGCCTATGCCCTCATCGTCTAAGGTCTCGAGCTCGACATTGCCTGTGTGGCTGATCGCACGAACTTTGAAAGGTCCAAGACCTCTAAATTTCATTTTCTGCTTATGCCCCTTAACTGAGTAGAGGAGCACTAAGTCACCCTGTTCAAAGTCACGCTGCTTGACATGCTTGCCAAACCAACTCTTGCGTTGGGCCTTCTCACATATAAGTGCATGGGTGGCTAGAAGGCGAGTCTCTAAGAGGTGTTCGAGTTTGACCAGGCGTTGCATCCATGCGTCCTTCCCTTCTCATCATTCTTGAAGTGCTATTCTTAGGCTAGGAACAAAGAATTCTAATGGTAGAACCGCTTCAATTCCATAGGTCATCCTGAAGGGAGTTTGACCGATAGCCATTTTATAAGCTGTGCGGTAAGCCCACAAAGCTGCCATCAGCTTGTTGTCCTAGTTGCTGCGTGAGGTTGAGACCACCTTGGTTAGGACATTGACAAGAATCTTATTCATGGATTCTGCCTGACCATTTTCTTGAGGGTAGTATGGCGAGGATTTGCGATGGATGATGAGAAAAGTGGACAGGAGATGCACTATCACTTCGTTGATGAAGTGCGTGCCTTGGTCACTGACCAGTTTGATGGGGCAGCCGAATCACGAGATCACTTGCTCCCATAAGAACTTGGCAGTCATCCTAGCATCGTTTTTTCGTGTCGCTCTTGCCTTTGCCCATTTTGTGAGGTAGTCTGTTTGGCCACAATGATGTACTTGGCCTGTGAATACTGTGCCGCAAGGCTGATGGGTCCTATGAAGTCAATTTTCCATTTTTCAAAGGGTTGTTATGCAATAACTGGGGTCAACTCCATCTGATCCTTGCGAATTGGGACTTTTGTCCATTGGCACTCATCACAATGCTTGACAAATTGCGCTGCATTGCGGAAAAGTGTGGGCCACCACATTTGAGATTGCAACACCTTTCGTGCTGTTGCTCTGAGAGCACATCGTGTATCTCATGTTTGCATACGCATCTGTGCAGCAATTCGTCTTGCCCCAACCTATAGAGTTGGCCTGCCATCAACTGATAGGGCTGGATCTTAAGGATTAATTGCCTAAGTCGCGGGCTTTTTCTATCGGTTGATCAGGTAGTCTGTGTTCAAGCACTTGGACTATGTGATCCACCCAATATGGCGCTAGATTAGCCTTGAATAAATCTCTCTCGCTGGACAGGTTAAATAGATGGGCGTCGGGTAATTCGTCAACAATGCCTTGTCCAGCGGCTTCTCTTGTGGGAATGCGTGAAATATGGTCAGCCATGTAGTGCTATTTTCCTTTTCATACAACCACGGAGAAGTCGAATTCCAAGAGTAGAAGGAGCCACCAAGCTATGCGTCCTGTAGCACAAGGTTTGTTTACTAGATAGAGTAGGGATTGACGGTCCACAAAAAATGCAAAAGGTGTGGCCAATAGATAGTGCCGAAATTTATTCATAGCAAACACCATGGCTAATCCTTCTCTTTCTGTTGTCGAGTAGTTCATTTCCATCTCAGTGAGTTGTCTGCTAGCAAAGCTTACTGGATAGTCTAAGTTGTGTTCGCCAGGTTGGCACAACACTGCCCCCACGGCAAACTTAGAAGCATCGATATGCACATGGAAAGTAATGGTCCAATTTGGGGCTTGTAGAATTGGTGTTGTGGTTAGAGCCTTTTTCAACTCTTCATATGCTCGTTGGCATGCCTCGGTCCATTTGAAGACGATCAACAGCTTGTACAAAGGTCTGGTGATCAATGCATAGTTCAATACAAACCGCCGATAGTACCCCGTATGGCCTAGGAAGCATTGAACTCTCTTGTGGTTGATTGGGGGTGGAAGGTCAACAATAATCATGACTTTTGATAAGTCAGTGGCAATGCCGTTCTTCGACACCACGTGCCCTAAGATGCATCCATGCTTTACCCAAAACTGGCACTTTAATGGGTTCAAGGAGAGACGATATAAGTGACACTGCTCAAAGACTACGCGGAGTTTGTCTAAGTGTTCGATCCAGGTCGAGTGGACACAGAGGTCATCGACAAAGACTTCCAACTCCTTGCGAAGCATGTCTTTAAAGATGGTGCACATGAGGCGTTGGAAGGTGACAGGGGCATTAGTCAAACCAAAGGACATGATTATGTAAGCAAAGACGCCCCACTCAGTGGTGAAGGCTGTCTTATACCTGTCCGCAGGATGCACTTGCACCTGGTTGTACCCTGAGAAGCTATCCAGAAAACTATAGGCTTCCTTGCCTGCCACTCTCTCAAGCATGTGCTCGGTGTACAACAATGGATAGTTTTCCCTCTTAGTAGTAGCATTCACCTTCTTGTAATTGATGCACACTCGGATTTTTCCATTCTTCTTCATCACGATGACTATGGGCAATACCCAGTCTGTGTGTTCAATTTCGTAAATGAATCCCGCTCTCATCAACTTATCAATCTACTCTTTGATAGCATGAGCGTATTTTGGATTCATAGGGTACGGTCGCTGCTTGACCGGCATTGCATGTGGTGTCATGGGTATGTTGTGAGTCACGACACTCGGATCTACCCCCTTAAGCTCTTCTAAGGTTCAGGCGAGCATGTCTATGTACTCTCGTAAGAGAGCGACAAGACTCGTTTCTTCTTCCTCAGTCAAGTCATCGGCAATGAAGATTGGTCGGGGTGTTTTCCCTTCCTGGGCTAGGTTCACCTCCTTGACCTTGGCTGGTCCCTCGATCAGTTCGCTCATTTGCCCTTGATGCTTGGCACCTAACAAAACTACTACCCTGTCCCCTTTTTTGAATTTCGTAAATCATTTAGGGAGGTCTTGCGGTTTTCGTTGTTCTTCCGTTCGTGTATCCCTGGGTTGTTTTGCCTTTTTTTGCCTTAATCGTTTGCGCCTCAAGTGGATGGGTAGGTCCCCCTTGGTGCGTTTGGCCGTGGATGGCCTAGGGATTTCTGGATCAATATCCGAACTAACCTTCTACTTAGAGTCAAACTCCTTGTCCTCGCTAGAAGAGGCGGTCTCCTCTGGTGGGCGTAGTTCGGGCGGTGACTCTGTCCTAAGCATTGATGTCGTTCCTGGATGGGCTAGGCCTGCTTGCTCAAGGTCTATGACTCCTATGTGTTCCAACCAGACATGATCACATTCCATGCGCATGACTCCTCGCTCTATCTTGAAGATACTCTTTTTCTACGGCTTGGAGTCTGCTCGTATTTACTCTATTTCTTGTCCTTCAGTGTCGTATTCCACGATATCTACCTCACCCTCACTTTCGTCACTAAAGAATTGGCAGTCTTTGTATTCGTCATTAGAATCCTCTTCGTTAGACTACTCGTCGTCTCCTAGGGCTTGGTATATCTCTTGTCGTTGGTCAGGAACTAGGGCCCAGCTATACATGAGGTTTAAGTCATGCACTCTGGTCCATTGCCACTTGGATTCATCTAAGAGATCCTGGAGTGGTTTGAAGTTTGCAGCTGGATTGCCAGCTAGCTTGTCCGTTAAGTATTCCAGTATCTCCTGGAGTTCCCTTTTGTTGGTTGGGACTTGGAAGTTGATAGGCTTAGGTTTTCCACGAAGGGTTCTTGCCATCATGTAGACTGGTACGGAGGGTGTGTCGTTAGACTTACCGATTGTTTTGATGGCTTGCTCATAAGCCTCATGATCTGATAACGGCAGGTCGATTGTAGCAAGAACGCGCATCCAATCTCACTCGTCCTCTGGGCATGGGATATACTTGGTCAAGGGTCCATAGGACTTCTTGACCTGGGTGTTACCCTTGAGCATAGCAGAGATGGCATCTAAGTTGACTGGTGAGGTCTTCCAAGTATCCATCTCTATTCTCACGGCATCCATTCTATTGCCAAGGAAGATCAAGCCATTACCCCAATCTTCGATGACTCTAGTGTTGCGCATCCAGGGTCGGCCTAATAGGATATCATAGTCCATGACTATAAAGTCCACAGAGAATTGGACACCTGCGATTTGGCCAATTCTTAAGCACCCCGAATGGCTTGACTCTCATACCGTTTGCTAATGTGACATTAAACCTAGCAGTTTCAACAGGCGGGTTTTTCCAAGTTTGAAGCACCGTGTGGCTAAGCACACTAACCCCAGCTCCCGTGTCCACGATTCCATTTCTCATTGTATTGCCTAGGGCTAGAACCGGTAAGACCGCATGCATCTCGAAACCTTCCCAGAAGGCATTGACATGTAAGGATTTAGGCATAGAGTGCAACGTCAAACTCAGTATTTGTGTCTCTGCATCATGGTCATGAGGGTATGCTGTGACCTGCTCTCGTGACCCTTCAACCCACTGCTTAAGATCTTGCCATAGGGTGGGATGCTGCCTAAGTAGATCTCCCAGGCTAACTGTTACAGGGGTAGTCACCACCAATGTGGTTAGGAGAGGTGCTCGTCTTTCTCCTAACCTGGATTGTCCTGGCCAATGGCCGTGAAACTGATCTGCGGCCCTGTAGCATCAAGGCTTGGCCTTAGCGGCACTACTTGTGGTGTAGTTGCTTCTCTCGACCTTGGTTGAGGAGGTGAGATTGGCGTGCTTATGTTGGAGAGATCATCGATCTTGTCCTCTATGATGGGCTTATCATCTTTTAGATGCTCTTGAGCCTCCTTCACCCATTCCTTCACTTTTTCTATGGCCTCTAATTGTCTCTTCGGATGCGGGTATTCCCTACCTTAGCACTTCCCTTTTCGGCTGTCTTAGGGGCTAAAGTCTCTGCCTCTGCGTCAGAGACCTTCTTTCCGGCAGACAAAGTTGTAGCACTCTCTGTTTTTAGTGCGATTTTAGCTTCCGACCTCTTCTTCTTGCGCCTGCGACTTTTCTTCCCTATCAAAGCTGCGTCAAGGTTGCTAGGTCCTGGCAATAGTGATATGCCGGCTTGATTTGTCTGGGCACGGGTCATGACCCGCAATGGGACAAGTGTAGCCTCCCCATTGAGGTTCTCGACACCAAACAACCCCAATGGGACAGATGGTACATTGGCTGAGCTAGAAGATGGCTTTCGCTTTGGAAAATCGATGAAGAGATGAGTGATTCCGCACTCAGCACACCTTTGGTCAGCCTTGTCTGTGTTTTGCTGCTCCCTTTCAAGGCAGCGTGATGAGACATGACCTGGGTGTGACCACAAGTCCAACAGGTGATTGGATCCTGCATCTGCCCTCCTAAGCTTCTACCTCGTCCTCTTCCTAATGCCATCACCGGCATGGGGCGATAATCCATGAGGACAGCGTTGCCCTCATCGTCATGCAAGACGTAAGGGCATATGTAAGTTTCTTCCTCATTTGGTTCTTCCACGTAGTGGACTGGAGCATTGCTTGGTGGATGGGTCACGTAAGGATCAGGTGGTCTGGGTATGCCAGTAGGGTTTATGTCTATCCTAGGAACAACTGGCTTAACGTCGTTAGGCGCAGGAAGGGCCAATGGGGCTCTCCTTCCGAAGAATGGCTACGGCTTATTCGCTAGGTAAGGCTGGCCGTAGGGTTGCGAGTACAAAATTCTTCTTAGCAATCTACAATGCGCGACATCATGACCGAACCTACCGCTGTTAGCATAAGGTCTTGACCTAGGGTCTTGACCTAGGGTCTTGACCTAGGGTCTTGACACTCAGCTGGCAAGTGGCTTTCACACACAGTACACGCATTGGATGTGTGGGCGCGTTGGTCATCTCAACATGTCTTGCAACTTGGCTAACTCCATCTTTACATCAGCCAAGTCTTGGTTCGTCTCGGTGGCCTTCCCCTTATCTTGGGATGATGGGACTGATCGCTCACTAGAGGCTGACGCTCTCTCTGAGCTTCACGAGTTGGTCTCCTCTAGGTTCGAGATCCTGGAGCTCCACTCTTTCAGCTGATCATCGACTCTGATGTCTTCCTCAAACACTCTAGCTAGCGCATCTCCCTGCAATATCAAATTGCCTGCCAAGGCCTTATATAACTCCCCGTCTCGAATTCCGCTGATGAATACAGTCGAAATTGCTCTTTCAGTCGGTTGCTTGCCCATAGGGATTCTCTTGAAGAGACTCCTCACGTGGGTTATGTAGTCGCGAATGTCCTCCTTCTCTTTCTGCTTGACGTTCATCATCAAGCGTACTAGCAGATTATCGGAGTATCCAAGCTCGGCAAATCTCTTAATGAAGAGATCCTTAAGGCCACTGAAGTTGGCTCGTTCTGCGGCATCTAGACTTGTATACCAAGACCTTCCCTTGTCACCTAAGCAGAGTTCGAATTCTTGAGAGCATTGAGTCAGGTCGTTGAGGCCGTTGGCTTTGTAGATTTGCTCGAACTGCTCTACAAAGCTGTATGGATCGTCGTGGGGTTGGTATTTGTTAAGTTTCTTGGCAATAATAGGGATTTTAGACTGGCTCTTTGAGCCTTGGTTCGCTCCTAATCCTACGTGCAGCGATGTCGCTAGTGCCGCGGCACTTTGCTCTACTGCCGTGTTATATAGCAGTCGCTTCATGAGAAGCTCGCTCAACGTCAAGTCTCCTTTTAGGGCTCTCTCGTGATCTGTTCGGTTTCTACCTGCTAAGTTCAGCACTTGCTGTACCTCACGCAACTCCGTGCTTTGCCTTTGGCTCCTAGCCTGCTGGTCCCTATTGTATTTGACTATGCTTTGCAAAGCCTTGTGGGCTAGTTTTCTCTCTTCCTCTAGGTCTGCGATGATAGCGTTTGCCATCCTCTCGTGGTGCTCATACCGGGCGTGTGCATCGTAGCTGCTGACCAGTTGTTGAATAGCCTCCGAGAAGACGTTCAAGTCGAGTTCCTCATTAGACCTATGGTCTGAGCCTCCTTTTGCCATAGTCGTGTTGTCGTGCTCCACTAAGTTGTTGATCAGGTTAAGTAGATTTGTCAAATCCACATCGTTGATGCCACCTGCTTGGTCCTATTTTGCACGTTGATGGTTTGTCTACGTCTTGGGTCCTCTCCTACTGGTGGGTTTCTTGAGTGGTTTATCTGAGTGAGTTCCTTCAGTTATTGAATACAATCCTCAATTTATGGTCACTCAGTGTGCGTGTCGCTTCTCGTGCACTTGTGCTCAATTAGGCTTTCAATTTTCTTAAGTGCATTCAAGTGCGAAAATTCAAGGTGAGTGCAGCAAACAATCTTGAAGCGTCTTACGCACTCTCGCTTTGTTTCGGGCCTGATAGGCTTGTTGGCTAATTTTCTGGCCGCCTTGACAGGGTTTAGGGTTTTTCTAATATGTTGCCTCGTTTGTTTTTGGCCAATCAGGTTTTAACTGCTCAGTGCTTTGCGTCTAGGTCTCTAGGTCTCGCTGCTGCCTACTTCAAGCTGCTAAGCAGTTTCTCCCTACGATTTTGTCTATTTCGTGTGCCAGAATCAAGTTCTGAGCCTCAGAAGGACTTTCGATAGTTTGCATTGCTGAGCTCTAGTCGGGTCAGGTCAAATTTCTGAGAATTTGATAAAAATTTACACTCGATCCAACTGGTCCAAATTGCAAGGTCCAAGTGGGTCACTTGGACAGGCTAAGGTACATGGGCCGAGGGCCGAATTCGTGACTCGGACAGGATAGACTCGGACGGGCCGAGGGCCGAATATGACAAGTGGCTGAGGGCCGAATCCTATGGCTCGGACGGGCCGAGGGCTGAATTAGTCGATGGTCCGAATGGTTGACTCGGACGGGCTGAGTAGGTCTAGGCCGAGGGTTGATTAGGGTTTTGGGCCGAGTGGACCAAACAAAAGAGGGTCGAGGGTCGATTCTGGGACTCGGCCCAGAAGCGACCGCTCGGATGGGCCGAATGCGACGCGACGACGACAGCGTGAGGTTGATTTTGCTCGATTCTTGCGATTTAATCAATCATAGCAAGCATAAACCTCCAGATCCTATCTAGGGGGATAGGAGAAGGGATTCATATACCTGAATAGAGTGGTAGGCTTGTCGATGGTGCGATTGGATCGAATCATGCGATGGCTCTTTCTCTCTCTCTCTCTCATACACACTGAAATGGTAACAAATGAGCTCTCCCTTGGCCTCTTGGATCTTATACCCCTTCCCAAATATGGTGTTGATGCCCCCAATCACTCAATTACCGATCTTAGGCATCACAAGTGAGCTTTTTACCATTTTTTGCACGATTTTTGCCTTGTTTTGCCCTGTTTTGCAACAGTAAACCCTACCCTTCTCCGGTGCGATTTCCTAATCCTAACCTACGCTAAATGCAATAAGAATCAAAAGTAAAAAACTTGAAATAATTTCTCCATGTTTTCCAATCATCAAACAAACAAAATATCCCAAAATACTTACTTGTTTTGAAGATCAAAAACACCCAAACTTCCTACCTATCTCAAGCACTGTTTCAGGGATGAATCCCTTACTTCGATGCTCGATATGAGGCGTGCAAGTGCTCAAGCTTGAATCTGTTGGTCCCTGCAATGGAACCAAAATGTAGTGGGAGCTTACGCTCAACCGCCAAGACCCATGGACCACTTATTGCTTCAAGCGTTTCAAGCGAGCTCTAATGGCTATCTCTCACCTAACCGACGTGCCATCGATCCTATGAGTGTAGTGAGCTTACCTTGATACCGATATGAGTTGCCTCCTCTCTCGCACACCCCGGTAGCTTCACGATCCTAGATGTGAGCTCAAGCATCCTCAAGCCTCCTCCATCTCTAAGCTCCATCCTCCATAGCCGTGCGCGCGAGAAAAGAGAAGAGAAGAGAAGAAGAGAAGAGGAGATGGTGAAGAGCTTCACCCTCTTGATCCCTCACTCTCACACTCTCACACACTCACTCTCTCACACTCTCACACTCCCTCTCTCAAGAGCACACACAAGCAAGAAGATGTGGAGAAGAGAAGAAGAAGAGAGCTCTTGTTAGCCACACACCAAAGAATGAGCTTCCATTCATTTTTTGAACTTTATATACAAGCCCTAAAATCGCATGGGCACCCATCCCTTTTTTATATGACCGGCCATTGTGGTAAGGTCCTTTTTCCATTTCCCTCTTCTAGCCTTATGCCTCTAGCCTACACCCGTTTAATATTTTACAATTGGCACAGGAGGGAGCTTGGCGCTCTTTTACAAGAGTTTTCCAAGTTTTTTGAGGCGCTTTTCATTTAAAATTGTGCTTTTTGCCTTGGCTTAGCTTTAGAGGTCACCTGCGTGTCTTTGCTCTTTTTCTATATTTTTTTCTGCTTTTTCCTTCCTTTTTTCGCCATCTCTACTTGGGGTTAACAATGGCTGTAGCTATTCACTTGAAAGCTAAAGCGATGCAAGTCGAGGTCAATCTTCATGAGATCCAAGCTCAAGTAGCCATGAATCCATGCTTTGATACCAGTTGAAAGGTGAGAAGGATTGAAGCTTGCACGGGAGAGCTATGGCGGGAGAGAAAGAGCTAGAGAGAGAGAGAGAGTCACAATGGGAACTCCAATAGTCACAATGTGTGATCGGGCCTTCCTTTATTCAAATTGTCAATAAAAGAATAAAGTGATGGTGACGAGCGCCCGCCACCTACAGTGTACAGTGGTGGGTATTGTTAGTGTAGTAATACATGGGCGGCTTATCAACATGGCAAAGCTTGAGCAAATAGCTAAATTAAATAGTGAAGGATTTCATGCCTGGAAGGAGAAGACCATGTACCACCTTATGCGAAAGGACTTGTGGGGCCTATTTGAAAATGATACAAATAGCAAAAAGGAAGATGATGAAGATGGGTTCGTTGAAGAAGACTAGCTCAAGAAAAAGGAGTGGAAAAAGATGAACAACAAGGCTCTAGGCATCATTGCATGGGGACCAAGTGATGATGTGCTACATCATATCTCTGGCATTAGAGATGCTAGAACTGCTTGGGAGGAACTTGATAGGATGTTTGGTACCCAAGCAAAGAATTCAAAGGTAAAATTACTCACACAATTTTATAAACTAGATATAAAAGGCAATGCTCTCATGACCATACACATTAACAAGTTCAAGGTCCTAAAAACCCGTCATGCAACTCTTAAGAAGAATATTGATGAAGATGAAGTAATAGCCATACTGCTTGCAAGTGTAAATAAGGATCCATATGAGAATCTTGTGTCCACCTAAGTAATGTTACAAGTCTCTCACTTAAAGATATTAAGCACTCTCTTCTTGATGAAGTGAACAAATAGAAGAACAAGAATGCAAAAGATGGTATCCCATCATCTAGGGAAAATCTCTTATACACCAAAGGAGTTGCTGGACCCAAGG
Organism: Lygodium microphyllum; assembly: GCF_053477565.2. Lineage (NCBI taxonomy): Eukaryota > Viridiplantae > Streptophyta > Polypodiopsida > Schizaeales > Lygodiaceae > Lygodium > Lygodium microphyllum. Next base: position 59,118,509 of record NC_141141.1, on the reverse strand, counting down.
GAAGAGGTCGAGGATTCAACACCGACAACAAAAATTAGATGACATGTCATTATTTTGGTAAGACTAGCCATAGAGCCAATGAATGTTTTCACAAGAAAAGAGCACAACAGATGCAGAATGATCACCATCAAAACCAATTTATGAATGAAGAAGAAGAAAAAGATGCTTCCGCTACCATCAATAACTCTGACAGATTGTTCTAAAAGAATTTTCATTGTAACTTTCGTAAGGATGTGATTAATCATTTATTTAGAGACTTTTCTCACAAAATTTCATTGCCAATCATTTCATTTGCAATAGTGGGGGCCTTAGTGAAAATGAATTTGTATTCTTCCTAAGAACATGGCAAAGAATGTACCTCGTTTGCCATGGGTCAAGTAGGCCTAGGTCCAAACGTTCATATCTTCTAGTAAACAACATGAAAGTTGAGTCCAATTATTGGATGCATGTGACTAAGTCATCTCCCGTGTCCATAGCCATATTGAAAATTATTTCAAGAATGGATCCTTGTTGTTGTGACGGCCTTAGTTGAACTGGACAATTCGATATGGGGTACTTCCACTTTGAGATTCTTAGTGGATGTGGTAAGCTTGGTTTGAGAAGTTTGGGGTTTGATTGATGCATTTTCATCAGGTTTTGCAGTGGTGATCACCCTAGAATCATTAGGTGGCAGTTCATTCATGAGCAATTGCTCATGGACTCTTGAGCTTTGGGTCAATAGACCATTGGAGCACTCATGGATTGAACAACCTTCCTTTTGGTTTTTCTCATTTCCTATTTTGTTTGATATTTTTGGGTCTTGGTTTTGGAACATGAGATTGAAGATCATACATGGCTCTTGAGAGTTTAGGTAGTCACACCAAAGTGCTACCTTCATAATAACCTTGGGCTCGTAGTAGGTTTTTTTTAACCAAGTGTTGCCTAGTCACGTGCGAACTATAGGAGTGCCAACTTTGTTGTTTGGGCCTAGTTGAGGCATGGAAACTATGAGTTCAAAGCTGTGGTCTCTACTTTGGGACCCACTCAAGTGTTTGGATCATAGTTTTTGTTGTGGTCTCTAGATGCTAGTGTGACTTTACTATGGGAGTATGTTGTGATGCACTACCCCCTCCTTAGGGTTGACACTAGGCTTAACTATTGGGACTTTACAGGCTTTTGGATGGCTGTGGTGCCCTTGCTAAAAGCCATTACTATTCTAACATTGCCGATGGCAAGGTGGATGTGATGCAAGTTGTAGTCAACATTACAATGAGCTTGTTTTTTGAACATGCACCCCAATAGTGATTCCTTACCTACATTTTGCTTGTTAAGTAATACATAAAAGATGATGGGTAGGTTCTCAGTCTTGATAGAAACCATTAGTTTGCATTTCCCCAAAAGTGGATAGGACTACCTCCCAAATGGGCTGAGTTTCACATTGGTTGGTTACAAATGGGGTTGACCCAAGGTGGTCTAGTGTTCATGCATTAAGATATTTAGGCTAGCTCCCTCATCAATTAGTGTATCAAGGGTGTATGGATTTAGGCAGTCACGGTTATTTGCAAGTAGACTAGTGCCATTGCTTCCTCATCCTCCTTTAGTTCTATGATGGTTGTAAGTCTCACATTCTATGGTGATCCTATCATTGAAGGTTCATGAAGTGGATGCAAAGGAAGGTAATACTTTTTGATGTGACTTCCATTGAAGAGACCTATACCCTCCCCTTCTAGAGTTTCAAGTTCCACATTTCCCATTCTACTAATATTGCAAACCTTGAAAGGTCCCAATCCCTTGAATTTCACCTTTCGTTTGTGTCCCTTGTCAGAGTATAGCAAGACTAGGTCTCCTTGCGCAAAGTCTCATTATTTGACATGTTTGTCAAACCAACTTTTGCATTGTGCCTTTTCACATATTAGAGGATTGGTTGCAATGAGATGAGTCTCAGATATAGGCACGCTAGCTCTACTAACCGATTTGTCTATGCTTCTTAGCCCTTATTTTAAGGCATCTCCCTTGGATTGCTATTCTCAAGCTTGGAACAAAGAACTTCACTAGTAGATTAGCTTTGATTCTGTAGGTCAATCTAAATAGAGTCTGTTGTCCTATGGCTATTTTGTAGGTTTTCCTTGTTGAGACTTGAAGCTCAATTGCTCATATGTATGTGTGTGTGATCGACATTACCTACAACCGTATCTAGTTGTACTCATGTGTGGGACATTAAATAAGTTGGTGTTGACATATTAGTCATGGTTCATGGTAACCTAGTTGTACTATCTCTTTCATGTTAGTAGAGATTGAATAATGAAGATGAGTAAGATGAGCTGATTACTCACTCTTTGGCTCCACTCTGCCTCTCTTATCTTTGAACATGGTATTAGAGCCAACATGAATGGGCTCTTTGGAGCATGTCATTGAAGGAGTCTGGATCTAGAGGTTGAAGATAAGAGTCTCTGCTGAAGAAGAAAGGTTTCCATTGTTTTTTTGCTTTGTGCTTGTTCAAGAGCTTGTTGTGGCTTGTTTGGGAGCTTCATAAGGCTTCATTGAGCACCTCTAAGTGGACATTTGACATCAAAGACATTAGATATGAAAAAATGTCATCAAAGGATACTATGCCTACAGTCCCTTTTTTTTTGCATAGGCCATATCTTGCTACAAAAATGGATTTTGGAGAAACGGCCTGCTAATCTTGATCATTTTGATGTGGTCTACAACTTTGAAGAAGAAAGGTTTTTCAAATTCTTCACAGATTTTGAGATATTTAGCACAGACATGTGCAGGCTGGCTATTTGCTACAGCAAACAACAGGTGGTTTTAGGGCATTGGTGGCTTTTATCCTAACAATGTATATGCCCTTATTCTCATGCATTTGAGCATGGTTTTGGAGTGCCAAATGCTCAGATTTGGAAGGTTTTAATAGGCTGTAAATTTGTCCTGAACTGTGGATAGCAAGCATCTATTGCTTCTTGAAGCAATCTATGACATTGGATAGTATATGTGACCCTGATTATGGGCATATGTATATTGGATGTTGTATGAACTGAAAAGAGCATTGAATGCTGAATTCTGGAGCTGAAAATCAACTGCATTGACATGATTATTGGCTATACATGAACAATACATGAGTTATATGACATTTGTTCTTGAAGATATGGCATGTATGAATGTCGGTATGATCATGTCTTGGTCTCTACATGTGTTGGCATATGTATGCTATAATTAGGGAAGGTTTTGAGCTTGGATTGCCCTTGTTTTGGCTGCATATTGTCTAATTGTTATCAACTGGAAAGATATTTGGCATTTTTACTTATTGTACATGTACTACAGTGTGCCCGAAAGGTCATGTATGGACTCACGCATATAATGAAAAATGTCTAGGATATTTTGTGGCATGTTTGATACATAAATATCTCTGTTTTGACTGAGAAAAGGCTATTGGTCATTTATTGGTTTGTTGATTGACTGTATGTTTCTCTACCGTCAGTAAGATTGAATGTACATAGGGTATGTAGCAACTACATACTCTATGAACTGGTTGATGTACCTACATGCTGTGCCACTTGATTGTGGATGTATCTGACATGTTTGTGGACTAAAATACTATGGTTTCAGCAAGGATTTTGTTGTAGAAAACTATCATAAAAGTTGAAGACTGAAATTGGTCAGTAAGACGTCTTGGTTTGCAAGGAGTTAGGCATTGATTAAAAAATATTTGCTACAATATGGAAAATGCTCATGGCACTGATAACATCACCCAAATTTTTAGTGATGATCTTGATAACAAGAACTTTGCACTATGGAATTTCAGGATGCATAATTTTTTGATTGGCAAAGGATACTGGGATTTATGCATAGGGACTAAAGCTGTGAACCTGAATTACCTGAATGGAATCCAACAGAGGATCAATGAAGAGCTCACCAACAATGGTCGAAAATGTCAAGATTGTGGGAGAGAAGGAAGGAGTCTCACTTGTAGCTTTCTTGCTTGCACAATGGGGGAATACACACAAGGGTGGAGGCTGAAAACAGTTTTCCTCTTCTTAGTTGTGTAAGCCAAAAGAACTCAAGTACAAAGAAATAGAAGAACCCTATATATGGGTCTCAAACCAAACTCAACTAACTAAGGTGGCATACTAACTGAGCCACGAACTAGAGTAGATAAGGATAGCTATCATGTAGCTATTATTCAGGGGCGGTGTACCAACCGCATCTGCAACTGACAAGTCGGTGACATAAATACACAACGGTCACCCTGGCGTATCACGAGTGGAGCTCGATATCTCAACACTCCCCCTCGACCTCAATCCCAATTCCTGCACACCAAGCAGGTCTCTGAACTTGCACAGCTTCTCTGCGCCCAATGCCTTTGTGAATATGTCAGCTACCTGATCCTCTGTGCTGACATAAACTAGATCAATAAGACCTAGTAAAACCCTCTCTCGCACATAGTGATAATGCACCTCAATGTGCTTTGTTCTAGCATGATAGACTGGGTTATTTGCCAAGTGTATACCACTCATGTTGTCACAATAAATGACAACTGGTCCATCTGTAGACTGATGCATATCATAAAGTAGCTTATGCAACCAAGCTACCTCACATGCAGCCATTGCTGCACCCCTGTACTCAGCCTCTGTGCTCGACAAGGCAACTGTAGGCTGTTTCTTGCTGCTCCAAGTGACTGCAGCACTCCCAAAAGAGAACACATATCCACTGGTAGATCGTCTATCAGAAATACTACCAGCCCAATCAGCATCAGTGTATCCATGCAACTGTATCTGAACCCCAGTCTCATAAAATAGTCCATACCTCAATGTGGACTTCACATACCTGAGTATGCGTCTAGCCGCATCCAAATGTGGTTTCCTTGGAGCCTGCATAAACTGACTTACCAATCCAACAGCATAGCTTAAATCTGGCCTGGTAATAGTCATATAAATCAAACTTCCTACTATGCGTCTGTACATAGTACGGTCTTCTAGAAGCTCACCTGCATCTGTGCTCAGCTTCACATTCTGCTCCAAAGGAACTGAAATAGGCTTACAGCCTGTCATCCCATGTTTGGAAAGCATGTCCGATCCATACTGCCTCTGCAAGAGCTGTATCCCACTTGGTGATCTAATCACCTCAATGCCCAAGAAATAACGCAGCTCCCCCAAATCCTTCATCTCAAACTTCTGCTTCAATAGCATTTTCACATGAAGGATATATTCATCACTGTCACCTGTCATAATCAAATCATCAACATAAATGACAAGTAGCATAATACCTTTCTCTGTTTTTCTCACATAAAGTGAGAAATCTGCCTTGGAAATCTGAAAGCCAATAGTGACAAGATACTGTCCTATCTTGTCAGACCATGCTCTAGGTGCTTGCTTCAAGCCATACAAGGCTTTCTTCAACCTGCAAACAAACTCAGGATGAACATCATGCATATAACCTGGTGGCTGCTCCATATAGACCTCTTCTTGCAAATCACCATGCAAGAAGGCATTCTTTACATCCATCTGATGTAAAGACCATCCCTTTGATGCAGCCATATCAATGACTGCTCTTACAGTTGCCATCCTTGCAACTGGACTGAATGTTTCTTCATAGTCAATGCCATATGTTTCTGCATACCCCTTGACTACTAATCTTGCCTTGTATCTGTTCACAAAACCATCTGCATTGTGCTTCACCTTATAAACCCACTTATAGCCAATTGCATTCTTACCTTTAGGCAAAGGTACTAACTCCCATGTAGCATTTGCTTCCAAGGCATCCATTTCTTCATCCATGGCTTTCTCCCATTTTTCTTTTCCCATGGCTTGCTCAAAAGATGTGGGTTCTGGTTCGTGTATCACTTTGACCATATATGCATAGTGAGTGGCTGTAAATCCATCATATTTCAGCCTATCCACAGGATACTTAGCTCTCGTAGACCTGCGCAAAGTAGGTTCACTCCCAGGTGCTCTCAAAACATCCCTGGTCTTCCTTACTCCAGGTGTAACAATAGAAGGAATACCCAACTCATCATCAATGCTTTGTTTAGAGCCACTGGATTCACCATCCACATAAGAGTGACCTGCATTCACATCAAACATGGGCTGATCAACCTTCTCTTTTCCTTTTCGTGATACCTGCATACCACTATCTGCATTGCTTTGAGAAGATTCTCCTGATCTCAATCTGCCTGTCCATGGCGAAGAATGTGAACCACTGCTAGAGGACGCTCCAGGTCCACTAATATTTTGTGACTGCTGCTGTGAATTCTGTGCAGCATTACCATTTTGTGCATCTACATCATCAATCACATTTACTGGTTTATACCAGCTACTCATCTCATCAAAAACAACATCTCTGCTCACTGTAAACTTACGAGTAGAAGGGTTATAGCATCTATACCCTTTTTGCTGCAGAGAGTAACCAATAAAGATGCACTTCTCAGCTTTTGGATCCAACTTGGATCTCAACTCATCTGGCACATGTGCATAGGCAATGCAACCAAAATTTTTCAAATGAGTAATATCTGGTTTCCTACCAGTATACCTCTCCTCTGGAGTCATCCCATGTATTGCTGCAGTGGGAGTCCTGTTCATTATATAGACTGATGTAGCAATTGCTTCAGCCCAATAAAAATCTGGCAAGTCTTTTTCATTGAGCATGGCACGAGATACCTCTCCAATATGCCTATTTTTCCTTTCTGCAATTCCATTTTGTTGTGGGGTATAACTGCATGAATATTGCTGCTTTATGCCATGCTCCTGCAAGAACTTTGCAAACTCATTTGAGAGGTACTCTCCCCCTCCATCTGACCTTAGGCATTTTATTTGCAGACCTGTTTCTTTTTCAGCCATAGCTTTAAGGGTTTTGAAATGCCCAAAAACTTCACTTTTCTTTTTCATAAAATACACCCAAACTTTTCTGCTATAATCATCAATAAAAGTGACAAAATAATGACAGCCTCCAAGAGATGAAGCTTTAGTAGTCCACACATCAGAGTGGATTAATTTCAATGGCTTCTCACTCTCTTGAACATGTCTAGGAAATGGTTTCCTTGCCTGTTTTCCAAACTGACAGGCTTCACATACCTTATGCATTTCTGCAACCTTGAATTTTGGCAATCCTGCAACAATATTTTGGGCCTGCATTGATTTAAGTCGCTGTACATTAACATGACCAATGCGTTTATGCCAGATATCAATATCTGCAACTACATCGGTCCCATGTGCAAACATTGCTGCACTCAATTCAGACATGTCTGCATCCAACGTAAACATTCTGTTCTTCTTCTTTCCTTTTGCTATCAAGCGACCTTTATTTTTCATATCCTCAACAAAGCATCCATGAGGATTAAATCTGACCTGCAAGCCCTGCTCAACCATTTGACCGACAGAAACCAGATTCTTGGTGATATTCGGGACATGAAATACATCGGACAGGTATTTCTTTTTCCCATCCTGCATAGACAAGGGAATTTTTCCAATCTGCACAATAGGATGTGCAGTATCATCACCAGTCTCCACAAATCCTGGTTTTTCCATTTTCCTTGCATCCTCCATCCATTCTGCATGACATGTCATGTGGTTTGATGCACCTGAGTCAACATACCATACATCATTGCTTTCTTCTGCACTTGTCACAGAATTGTTCATATGCTGCACCATGAACAAATGCTCATTTTTGTCATCACCCTGTTTGCTAGAAGATGCATAATTCCCTTGTTGCAGTTTTCCATTCATGATGTCATTTTGCTTTTTATAGCAGTCTTTAGCCATATGACCCATTTTACCACAGTAGTAGCATTCAACATTACTGTTTGCATTTTGACCTCTTTGCCATCCACCACGACCTCTTTGGCTCCCCCTGCCTCTAGAGTTACCACATCCTCCTCCATAGGACTGGTTTTCTTGAGTTTGCTGCATATTCTGATTTCTACCACGGCCTCCAAATCGGCCTCCTCTACCTCTGCCTCTACCTCTTCCAGCATTTGAGTAGAAGACAGCTTCTTTTGAAGTTCCTCCTGAAGAAGATGCACCACCATTTCTTTGTTCCTCAGAAATTAGAAGAGCAATCAACTCCTCAAAATCAGGAAATCTTTCACGAACTGAAATGGATGTTCGAAACTGTGCATAATCCTTTCCTAGACCATTCAAGGTCACAGGAACTAAATCATCATCTTCCACTGGTGACCCAATGGAAGCAAGTGCATCTGCAATCTTCTTCACCTTCATGTGGTAGTCGTTGATGCTCATATTTTCTCTTTGCACATTGTGCAACTCTTGCTTGAGCTGCATTTTCCTGGCTTGCGTATTTGTGCTATACATTTTTGACAAAGTATCCCATGCCTCCTTTGGCGTACTTGCATCCTGAATATGCACAATCATAGAGTCTGAAATGCTAATAGAGAGCCAATACATAACTTTCTTGGCTCTCTCATGCCATGTTTTAAATGCCTGCATTTGCTGTTGATTGGGAACATCAGAAAGAACTGGTTCTTCTTCATTTCCTGCAACAAATTCCCAATATCCTTTTCCCATAAGGAAATTCGTCATTCTAAACTTCCATGCTTGGAAGTTGTTCTTGTCAAGCTTTTCAGTGACAATCTGTGAAAGAGAATCAGATGCCATTACAGAAGACTGCAAAAAATTCTGTCATTGCAAAAACCAAAGCTTCACCCTCACAAGGGAAAATCTGCAAAACTGGCGAAAGTGGTATTTAACCACACAGTCACTTCCTAGTGACGATTTTTCATCAACAGGCAACAGGGATGATTCTGTAACTCCCAATGTCTCTGCGCACAAGAATACAATGCAATTTTTACAGTAACTATTCACCGACCTGTAGAACAGTGGCTGCACAGCATAAAACTGGGCCTTTTCTTGAGTGCGTGCAGAAAACTTCCGCCTCCAAAACAGGCCCCGAAATGGCCTCAAATAAAAAAAAACAAGGTCGCCAAGGGCTAAAGCCCTCTCCCGCAGCATATACTGCCCTCTTACTTCACCACGAAGGGCGTCTCAACCTGAGACAATGCACTCTTGCACTTTTCGGCTGTGCTACCTGCAGAGATCTGCTCCCAAAACAGAAAATGAAAGCAACACTGCTCCTCTTACCAGAACACCACGAGCTTGGCTTGCTTTCTTGAGCTCCTTACCACGAACAAGGCTCTGATACCATGTCAAGATTGTGGGAGAGGAAGGAGTCTCACTTGTAGCTTTCTTGCTTGCACAATGGGGGAATACACACAAGGGTGGAGGCTGAAAACAGTTTTCCTCTTCTTAGTTGTGTAAGCCAAAAGAACTCAAGTACAACGAAATAGAAGAACCCTATATATGGGTCTCAAACCAAACTCAACTAACTAAGGTGGCATACTAGCTGAGCCACGAACTAGAGTAGATAAGGATAGCTATCATGTAGCTATTATTCAAGGGCGGTGTACCAACCGCATCTGCTGACAAGTCGGTGACATAAATACACAACGGTCACCCTGGCGTATCACGAGTGGAGCTTGATATCTCAACAGAAAAGAGCTAACAAAGTACGACATTGGTTCTCTTTATGCATTTATGATTCAATGGCTATGCAGATTACCAATTGTTGTCATTCCCCGAAAGATGCTTGGGATACACTCATGAAAAATTATGGTAATGTCACACATACAAGGAAGATACAGCTTAAGCAGCAATTTAATAATATGTCCAAAAATGGCAGGAGCATTCAAGCATACATGATAGAGATAAAGACCATAGCTGACCAGCTGGCTACTATTGGGTCTAGTGTTTTATAGGATGATATGATTGCAGTGACATTGAATGGGCTTGGCAAAGAGTACAAGGCATTTGATACTTCTATTTCTGTAAGAGCAGAACCCCTTGATTGGGATGAACTGCTTGCATTACTATTGTATGAAGAAGTAAAGCTTGGTCTTAGCATAGGTTCCAATTTGTCTCAAGGCAGAGACACTGTTCTCTACTCTAGCCAGCATGACAGAAGTGGCAAAGGCCATGGTTCTTCTCGAGGTTGAGGAGACACGCGAAATACCTATGGACACTGATAGCAGAATGCATGGAATAGCTCAAATATGCAGGGCCAACGAGGTAGTTGCTTTAGAGGCAGGGGGAGATCACCTAGAGGCAGAGGTGGTGGATCCTAGCAATTAAATGAGGAGTCTAACATGGACAAAGACTATCATTATAGTGGCAGATATAGCATATTTCCAAAGATTGTCACAAGAAGCAAGCAAACACGAAAGCAAAAGGCAGATAACATGGAAATTATGCATCTTCTAGTGGTGCTCAAGATGATCAAGAAGACAAGTTGTTTGCTATGTATCATGTATCATAGAATGTGCCCAAGCAAGGTAGAGATAAGAAATGGTACATAGATTCAGGGGCCTCCAATCATATGACACCCCACAAAGAATGGTTTGATGAGTTGATTGTAGGTTCTCATGGATATGTCTGCACCGGGGATGATATCCAACATGATATTCAACCCCTATTTAGCATACAAGTGTGGTCCCATTGCTTATGCCTGATTGTAAGAAAAAGATTCTTCATGATGTGCTTCCTAAAAATGAATTGGTCTATTATATATCATGTTTAAGATCAAATGGAGGCGGAGAATATGTATCCAGAGAGTTTGACAAGTATCTTACCAAATATGGTATGAAAAGACAACTTACTTGCAGTTATACACAATAATAGAATGGTGTAGTAGAGAGAAAAAATCATGTGCTTATGGAATCGGCGAGGGCAATGCCTAATGAAAAGAGTTTTCCAAATGCTTATTGGGCTGAAGCAGTGGTTACTATTGTTTATATGTTGAATATAACTCCTACAGTCGGGATTCATGATGGAACTCCCTACGAGAAGCTGTATGGGCACAAGCCTAACATTAGGCATCTTAAGGTGTTTGGTTGCATTGCTTACGTGCATGTTCTTGATGAAAAGAGGAAGAAATTGGATCCAAAAGTTGTCAAGAGCGTTTTTCTGGGTTATGCATAAGACATGAAAGCTTATAAATGTTATGTACCGTCCACTCATGAGACCTTGATCAGTAGAGATGAACTTCACGGTATGGTAATCCTACTGCAGTGGTTTCTGATAGATCAGCTAGCACTACTAATGCTGAAAATTTTTCTTCAATGAGTACTTCTATAAATGGTCCTATAGGTGATGCTTCATCTAGAGTTAGTCCTTGGATATGATGACTACACAATCATACTCCTACATCCATTGACACGAATATGTCAATGAAGGGAAGATTAGATAAAGGAAAGGAAAAGATGTTTGATGATGTGACTGGTCTGCTTAAAGTAGGATATGAGTCACCTGGTAATGATAGTTTGGACAGTGAGTTGGGAATACCTTCAGTTATGATGCTTGGTGTAAGACATAACAGGTATGTGCCGCCTCATGAGGCTCAACCGCAGTTAATAAGGTCTGAAAGAGTTAGAAAACTAGTTGACATGTTGACATATAGTGGATATTCAGCCTGTCATTATGCTTACATGAATAGACTAATAGGTTTCAAAGAATCTACAAAGGATGATGATGTAGTGCAGATGAGAATTAGTGTGCTGCCATGGATAAAGAATATGCAGCACTAACTGAAAATGAAACATGGGATTTGGTCAAGTTTCCTTAAGGCAAAGTACCCATTGGTTGCAAATGGGTCTACAAAGTAAAATGCAAGTCAGATGGTTCACTAGAATGGTATAAAGCCAAGCTAGTTGCAAAGGGATATGCACAGTAGAATGGCTTGGATTATGAAGAGACTTTCAGTTCAGTTGTTGCCAAGATGGCAACAATGAGAACGGTCATTGCATTGGTAGCATCTAAGGCTGGAAATTATGACAAATGGATGTTAAAAATACTTTTTTGAATGGTGAATTGCTTGAAGAAGTGTATATGGAGCATCCTAAAGGCTATGTTCATCCTGATTTTTCGACATGTGTGTAAGCTAATAAAAGCTTTATATGGGCTGAAACAGACACTGAGAACATGGAATGCTCAGATAAGCAGCTATATACAGTAGCATGGATTTTAGATAGCTCATGCAGATCACAGTCTATTTACGAAGAAGACATATCATGGTTATGTTTTTCTGGTGGTTTATGTATATGATCTTATCATCATTGGAGATGATGATCAAGGGATTGATGAAATTAAATCATTGCTATAGGCCGAATTTAAAGTGAAAGATCTTGGAGAGTTGAAGTATTTTCTTGGGATTGAAGTTATACCTACATTGCAGGGTATATGGTTGTTAAAAAAAAACATGCTCATGATATATTGCAAAATTATGGCATGATGGAGTGTAAAGCTATGGAGACACCCTTGGATCAAAATGTCAAGCTGGCAATTGATGTTGGGACTAAAGTAGAGAATATAACTATGTATAGATAGATGGTGGGCAGCTTGATCTACCTTACTATCACTCGTCCTGACTTGAGTTATGTAGTGGGGATGATCAGCCAATTCATGCAAAAGCCTCATAAGCCACAACTAGATGCAGTTAGGAGGAATTATGTGGTACGTGAAGAGTACTATGGATTATGGGTTGTTTTATGAGTATGGAAAATCCCCTGACTTGGCAGGCTAAACTGATAATGATTGGGCTGGTTTGTTGTGCCTATGAGAGAGGAGGTCAACAATGGTTATGCATTTGGTTTGGGCAGTGGTACGATCAGCTGTAGTAGCAAGAAACAACCTACCATTGCTTTGTCTAGCACAAAAGTGGAATACAGAGGTGCATCATTAGCGGCATGTGAAGTAGTTTGGTTGATAAAACTACTAAATGACTTGGGGATATAGTTGGACAGCAAAGTTAGATTGCATTGTGATAATCTCATCAGTGTGATGTTAGCTAGCAATCCCATCTATCATGGTAGATCCAAACATATTGAGCTTCATTAACATATCAAGCATGTGAAGACCAAAGACCAGGTAGCAGATATCTTTACCAAATCACTTGGTAAAGAGAAGTTTATCTACTTTAGACATCTACTTAGAGATCAGTAGTTAGTTTGAGCTTGAGGGGGAGTGATGAGACTTCAAGCTCAACTGCTCATATGTATGTGTGTGTGACTGACACTACTGATGTGTGGGATATTAAATAGGTCGGTGTTGACCTAACCATAGTTAGTCATGGTTAGTGGTAACCTAGTTGCACTATCTCTTTCATGTTAGTAGATATTGAATAATGAAGATGAATGAGGTGAGATGATTGCTCACTCTTTGGCTCCACTTTGTCTCTCTTATCTTTGAACAGTCCTATATGCCTCTACAAAGCTACCATGAGCTTGTATTCCCAGTCACTGCGTGAAGTAGAGACTATTTTTGTTAGAACACTCACTAAGATCTTGATTGTGGACTTGGCTTGACCATTGGCTTGAGGATAATATGGTGAGGACTTTTTGTGGATTATTAAGAAGGTGGATAACAAGTGAGCGATCACTTCATTAATGAAGTGTATGCCTTGGTCACTAACCAACTCTATGGGGCAATTGAACCACAAGATTACTTACTCTCAAAGGAACTTGGCAGTGGTCCTAGCATCATTTTTATGAGTTCCTCAAGCTTTTGCCCACTTGATGAGATAGTCTATAGTGGCAAAAATGATGTACTTGGCTTGAGAGTATAGTGCCATAGGGCTAATTGGACCAATGAAGTCAATTTTCCATTTCTCAAATGGTTGGTGTGCGATCATTGGGATCATTTTGTCATTATGAATAGGGACCTTGGCCCATTGGCACTCATCACAATGTTTCACAAACTTAGCTGCATATCATGGAAAAGAATTGGCCACCACAATTGAGACTGGAGTACCTTGCATGATAAGGTATATCCACTAAAATATTCCCTAGTAATCCAACATGTGCTTCCTTGAGCACATCATATATTTCGTGTTCGCAAACACATCTCCTTAAGATTCCACCCTTTCGTAATCAATATAATTGACCTCCAATTAGTTGCCAGGGTTGGGTCTTCAAGATTAGTCTCCTTAACCTAGCTTTTTCTATGGATCATTTAAGCAATCCATTCTCTAGGATGTGGATTATGTCATCCACCTAATATGGTGTGAGGTCTGCTCTAAATAAATATTTTTTATTGGATATTCTAAAAATATGAGCAATTGGTAGATCATCAATGACGCCTTGTCCAACTGCTTCACTTGTGGGTATGCGGGACATGTGATTTGCCTTATAGTATTGTTATACCCTTGTGTACTATTATAGAAAAGTAAAATTCCAAAAGAAAAAGTAACCATTGAGCAATGTGTCCTGTTACATAGGGTTTGTTCACAAGATAAAGCAATGCTTGATGACCCACAAAGAAGATAAAGGTGTCATGGGAAGATAGTTTCTAAACTTTTTTAATGACAAACACCATGTCTAATCCTTCCCTCTCTATTGTGGAGTAGTTCATTTCAGTATCAGTGAGTTATCTGTTAGCAAAGCTCATTGGATAGTCAAGGTTATGCTCATGAGGTTGACATAACACTGCCCCCACAGCAAACTTTGATGCATCAATGTGCACATGGAAGATAATGGGCCAATCTGGGACTCTTAAGATAGGAGCTAAAGTTAGAGCATGTTAAGCCTTTCATAGGATTGTTGACATCCTTCAATCCACTTGAATACTATCAACAACTTGTACAAAGGTCTAGCAATCAATGCACAATTCAGCACAAACCGTCGGTAGTATTCTCTGTGGCCTAAGAAGCATTGGACTCCCTTGAAGTTGTTCGAAGAGGGAAGGTCTACAATCACCTTGATTTTCAAGGAGTCTGTGGTTGGCTATTCCATTCTTTGACACAATGTGTCCTAAAATTCAACTGTGCTCACCCAAAATTGGCACTTTAAGAGGTTCACTGAGAGACCATATACTGACACTGTTCAAAGACTATTCACAGCTTGTCCAAGTGCTCTTTCCAATTGGTGTGGATGTACAAGTCATCGAAAAATACTTCCAACCATTTTCTGAGCATGTTCTCAAAGATGGTGCACATGAGGCACTGGAAGGTAGCAAGGGCATTGGTGAGCCCAAATGGCATGACTATGTAGGCAAACACCCCCCATTTGGTGGCAAATGTTATCTTGTGTCTATCATTCGGATGGACTTGCACTTGGTTATAGCTTCAGAAGCCATCTAAAAAACTCTAGGCTTCCTTTCTTGCCATTCTCTCTAGCATTTGCTCATTGTATGTTAATGGATAATTGTTTCTCTTTTAGCTACATTGACCTTCTTATAGTTTATGCACACTCAAATCTTTCCATTTTTTTTCATGATGATGACTATGGGTGATACCAAGTCCATGTGCTTTATCTCATAAATGAATCCTACCTTCAATAACTCATCAATATCTTCCTTTACTATGTGTGCATGCTTAGGATTCATCATCTATAGTCGTTGCTTCATTAGTATTGCATTGAGGATCATGGGAATATTACGAGTCACAATACTTGGATCTATTCCCTTCAACTCATCTAAGGACTATGCAAACACAATGGTGTACTCCCTTCAGAGATCTATAAGGTCATTTTCTTCCACCTTAGTTAGGTTATTTGCTATGTATACATGTCGAGGCTTGTCCTCTTCCCTCGCCAAGTTGACTTCCTTAACTTTGGTTGGTCCTTTGAGGGGTTTGCTTGCTTATCCTTTTAGCTTGGCTCTTACTAATACCATTAATTGATCACCCTTCTTGAACTTTGTGAAGTGCTTGGGTAGGTCTTGGGGTTTCTTCTATCATTCAGCTTCTAAAGACTTTGAATGTTTATTTCTCTCCTCTTTCAACCTCTTGCACCTTAGGTGGACTAGGAGGTCCCCCATGGTGCATTGCTGACAAGTGGTTGAGGCATTTTGGGATCACTATTAGAGCTCACCTTTGACTCGGAGTTGTACTTGCCATCCTCACTGGAAGAGGCTGTCTCCCCCTTGGTGGTTGCAACTTTGAGGTTGATTCCATTCCAAATAATGGTGTGGTGCAAGGCTAAACTAATCTCACTTGCTCATAATCTACCACCTTTAGGTGTTCTAGCCAAGCTCGATTGCAACCTACCTCGGCAACTCCTTTGTTCACTCTAAACATGTTGACCTCTCAAGGTTTAGTATCTAATCTGATTTGCTTGATCACTCTTCCATCTATGTCATATTCTATGGTCTCTACTTCCTCTTTACTTTCCTCCTCATTGATGGAATAGAAGTCTTAGTACTCATCATTAGAATCCTCATACTTGGATTGTGCATCATTTTCAGGGTTCTTGTTTTCAAGTTTTTTCTCACTCATCATGAGAGTCTAGTTATATAATAGGTTTAAGTCCTGCATCTTAGTCCATTACCACTCTTTGCTTTCCATAAGATCCTTGTGGGGCTTTAAATTGGCGGTTGGATTGCCAGCTAGCTCACTTAATAGGTACTTGAGGATTTTGTGGAATTCTAATTTGTTAGTCGGGATACGATAGGTGTAGAGGGAGCTCATGCTCAACTGCCAAGACCCATGGACCGCTTATTGCTTCAAGAGTTTCAAGCTAGCTCTAATGGCTATCTCTCACCTAGCCGATGTGCCTTTGAACCTACGAGTGTAGTGAGCTTACCTCAATGCCGAAATGAGTTGCCTCCTCCATCGCACACATCGATAGCTCCACGATCCTAGATGCTAGCTCAAGCATCCTCAAACCTCCTCCATCGAGCTCCATTTGCCATAGCCGCATGCGCGTGAAAGAAGAGAAGAGAAGAGAAGAAGAGAAGAGGAGATGGTGAAGAGCTTCACTCTCTTGATCCCTCACCCTCACTCACTCACTCCCTTGCACTCTCACACTTCCTCTCTCAAGACCACACACACAAGCAAAGAGAAGAGAAGAAGAGAAGAAGAGAGGACTCTTGTTAGCCACACACCAAAGAATGAGCTTCCATTCACTTTTTGAACTTTGTATACAAGCCCTAAAATCTCATGGAAACCCATCTCTTTTTACATGACTGGCCATTGTGGCAAGGTCCTTTTTCCTATTTCCCTCTTCTTGCCTCATGCCTTAAGCCTATACCCATCTATTCTTTTACAAATGGAACAGGAGGAAGCTTGGCACTCTTTTACAAGAGCTTTTAAAGTTTTTTGAGGTGCCTTCCATTTAGAATTGCACTTTTTATCTCAGCTTAGCTATAAGGGCTGCCCCTGTGCCTTTGCTCTTTTTCTGTCCTTTTTCCTCTCTTTGCTTCGTATTTCCACCATCTCGAATTGAGGTTAACATTACCCCCCTTCGAGATAAGTGCGAGTCCCATGGCACTTTGAGCTCTTTATTGTGAAAGGGGATGTTGGGCAAGTGGCTGGTGGGATGATGATAGGGCCACGTGTGGGATCCATTGAGTGGAAAGCTTTGGTAATGATTTGGATGGAGAACCCAAGGTATGTCGGGTGGATGATGGGGGCCTCCAAAGTTGTTGTTTTGCAGCATCTTGTTGTACTTGAAAGGAGAAAGTTCTCTACCTAAGGGGAGTGCCTACCAATCCATGTAGTGCACTATGCTCATGCTGGTGGAATGGGGAGCTAGGTCTAAGCCTGGGGTGAGGTCCCACACTTGAGGACCCCATTTGCGTAAAGGGAGGTTCTATGTGGGTAGCTTAGGGTGGCATGTCTAGCCATAGGCAAGTGTTATCTCCCTAGATATGTCCTACCCTTGAGGTTCCCTAAGCGTGAAGTGGGGAGTCAAAAGGGCTAGAGGGTTAGGAATGGAGCCTGATCTCGGCCATCGGAAGTGCCTAACTTGAGGACCCCTATGTGCTATGAATTGTGTTGGGACATGTCGTGTGCTCCTTTCATTGTTATTTGCTTACTGTCTTTGTATTTGGCCTTCTCTTTAATATATATATATATATATATATATATATATATAAAATAACTGAGTTACATGATTCGGATAGTAGCTCTTTGCTAGTTGTTGTCATCAGAATGTGGTGGGGAAGCGGATTTAATGGAGCGACTCAAAAATTTCCAGCTCTACATGTAACCCTTATTAAGGTTCAAGCGGACCTGCAGAGAGGTGGCGGAGAGGAATGGGTGGTTACATCAAGTGAATTGGCTGTCACTTATATCCTTAAGAATAACGAGGCAAAAGGAGGGTAAAAGACTGGCTCCGATAAAAATAGAGTAGGGGGAGACCACATTTTGCCAGGGTGGGATCATGTTTAAGTAAGATTTTTAATAGCCTAAGGTAGTTGCATGTGGTGATGAAGACGGGATTGGGACAAGAGGAGAAGTCAGCAATGAAGTGGGTCATGGTAGAATCTAGGCTGTGCGCGGTGAAAGTGAGGGCTTGTGCTAAGGTGGTAGTGCGGGGGTTATATATGATGGGGAAGTTGTAGTGACCATGGATGTTCATATCAAAATCTACCCCTACCCTACGAGGATTCGCCATGAAGGTGGAGTTTTTTCTCTCAAAGGAGGGGAGGGTATTACAAAAAGGCATCCAAGAGAAAACATTGTCATCGCAAATGCATCTCTACCATAGTGGCTGGCACTCGTATTCGGGCACAGACCGAGGCACTTCAAAAACCTTATTGTGCCAATATTCCACATCCTCGGTGCCCTAGAGGGTGGGATTCTTCCTTCTTTCTTCCAACCATTTTTGGCTTAGCTAGCTTTCAATGCCGATCACCTCTTCCACTACTTTAAGGGGCAGGACTTTGCACAGGCCGTCGAGGAGGAGGCATCAAAAGTTAAAAGGTTGTTTCTCTTTTTCTTGTCTCTCCTAGATCACGAGTTTAGCATGGAAGCTGCCGGTAGGTCACATGGGCATGGTGGAAGAGGTGTAGACGGCTATGCCATAGGTTTGTCCCTCAATCACTGCTGGGCTTCTTCCACCATTCTCTTTCTCTTTTCCCTTAGGACGACTTTTCTTTCCTTGGGTGTGTCTTTTGACAGCTACTATTCTTGAGGGTGGGGTGAAGGGGGTTGTAGGATCACTTCTTCTCAAATCTACCCATGTCAATTTGCAATTTAGCTTCACCCCTTATGCAATCTTCTTGTTGTACCTCCTCTACAAACACTAGTATTGAGATATCGAGCTCCACTCGTGATATGCCAGGGTGACCATTGAGTATTTATGTCACCGACTTGTTAGTTGCAGACGCGGTTGGTACACCGCCGATGAATAATAGCTACATGATAGCTATCCTTATCTACTCTAGTTCGTGGCTCAGTTAGTATGCCACCTTAGTTAGTTGAGTTTGGTTTGAGACCCATATATAGGGTTCTTCTATTTCTTTGTACTTGAGTTCTTTTTGGCTTACACAACTAAGAAGAGGAAAATTGTTTTCAGCCTCCACCCTTGTGTGTATTCCCCCATTGTGCAAGCAAGAAAGCTACAAGTGAGACTCCTTCCTTCTCTCCCACAATCTTGACATGGTATCAGAGCCTTGTTCGTGGTAAGGAGCTCAAGAAAGCAAGCCAAGCTCGCGGTGTTCCGGTAAGAGGAGCAGTGTTGCTTTCATTTTCTGTTTTGGGAGCAGATCTCTACAGGTAGCACAGCCGGAAAGTGCAGGAGTGCATTGTCTCAGGTTGAGACGCCCTTTGCGGTGAAGCAAGAGGGCAGTATATGCTGCGGGAGATGGCTTTAGCCCTTGGCGACCTTGTTTTTTTGATTTGAGGCCATTTCGGGGCCTGTTTTGGAGGCGGAAGTTTTCTGCATGCACTCAGGAAAAGGCCCAGTTTTATGTTGTGCGACCACTGTTCTACAGGTCGGTGAAAAGTTACTGTAGAAATTGCATTGTATGCCTGTGCACAGAGACATTGGGAGTTACAGAATCATCCCTGTTGCCTGTTGATGCAAAATCGTCACTAGGAAGTGACTGTGTGGTCAAATACCACTTTCGTCAGTTTTGCAGATTTGCCCTTGTGAGGCTGAAGCTGTGTTCTTTGTAGTGACAGAATTTTTTGCAGTGTTCTGTAATGGCGTTTGATTCTCTTTCACAGATTGTCACTGAAAAGCTTGACAAGAACAACTTCCAAGCATGGAAGTTTAGAATGACAAATTTCCTTATGGGAAAAGGATATTGGGAATTTGTTGCAGGAAATGAAGAAGAACCAGTTCTTCTTGATGTTCCCAATCAACAGCAAATGCAGGCATTCAAAACATGGCATGAGAGAGCCAGGAAAGTTATGTATTGGCTGTCTATCAGTATTTTAGACTCTATGATTGTGCATATTCAGGATGCAAGTACGCCAAAGGAGGCATGGGATACTTTGTCAAAAATGTATAGCACAAATACGCAAGCCAGGAAAATGCAGCTCAAGCAAGAGTTGCATAATGTGCAAAGAGAAAGTATGAGCATCAACGACTACCACATGAAGGTGAAGAGGATTGCAGATGCACTTGCTTCCATTGGGTCGCCAGTGGAAGATGATGATTTAGTTTCCGTGACCTTGAATGGTCTAGGAAAGGATTATGCACAGTTCCGAACATCCATTTCCGTCTGTGAAAGATTTCCTAATTTTGAGGAGTTGATTGCTCTTCTAATTTCTGAGGAGCAGAGAAATGGTGGTGCATCTTCTTCAGGAGGAACTTCAAAAGAAGCTGTCTTCTACTCAAATGCTGGAAGAGGTAGAGGCAGAGGTAGAGGAGGCCGATTTGGAGGCCGTGGCAGAAATCAGAATATGCAGCAAACTCAAGAAAACCAGTCCTATGGAGGAGGACGTGGTAACTCTAGAGGCAGGGGGAGCCAAAGAGGTCGTGGTGGATGGCAAAGAGGCCAAAATGCAAATAGTAATGTTGAATGCTACTACTGTGGTAAAATGGGTCATATGGCTAAAGACTGCTATAAAAAGCAGAATGACATCATGAATGGAAAACTGCAACAAGGGAATTATGCATCTTCTAGTAGATAGGGTGATGACAGAAATGAGCACTTGTTTATGGTGCAGCACATGAACAATTCTGTGACAAGTGTAGAAGAAAGCAATGATGTATGGTATGTTGACTCAGGTGCATCAAACCACATGACAGGTCATGCAGAATGGATGGAGGATGCAAGAAAAATGGAAAAACCAGGATTTGTGGAGACTGGTGATGATACTGCACATCCTATTGTGCAGATTGGAAAAATTCCCTTGTCTATGTAGGATGGGAAAAAGAAATACATGTCCGATGTATTTCATGTCCCGAATATCACCAAGAATCTGGTTTCTGTTGGTCGAATGGTTGAGCAGGGCTTGCAGGTCAGATTTAATCCTCATGGATGCTTTGTTGAGGATATGAAAAATAAAGGTCGCTTGATAGCAAAAGGAAAGAAGAAGGGCAGAATGTTTACATTGGATGCAGACATGTCTGAATTGAGTGCAGTAATGTTTGCACATGGGACCGGTGTAGTTGCAGATATTGATATCTGGCATAAACGCATTGGTCATATTAATGTACAGCGACTTAAATCAATGCAGGCCCAAAATATTGTTGCAGGTTTGCCAAAATTCAAGGTTGCAGAAATGCATAAGGTATGTGAAGCCTGTCAGTTTGGAAAACAGGCAAGGAAACCATTTCCTAGACATGTTCAAGAGAGTAAGAAGCCATTGGAATTAATCCACTCTGATGTGTGGACAACTAAAGCTGCATCTCTTGGAGGCTGTCATTATTTTGTCAGTTTTATTGATGACTATAGCAGAAAAGTTTGGGTGTATTTTATGAAAAAGAAAAGTGAAGTTTTTGGGCATTTCAAAACTCTTAAAGCGATGGTTGAAAAAGAAACAGGCATGCAGATAAAATGCCTAAGGTCAGATGGAGGGGGAGAGTACCTCTCAAATGAGTTTGCAAGGTTCCTACAGGAGCATGGCATAAAGCAGCAATATTCATGCAATCATACACCACAACAAAATGGAATTGCAGAAAGGAAAAACAGGCATATTGGAGAGGTATCTCGTGCCATGCTCAATGAAAAAGACTTACCAGATTTTTATTGGGCTGAAGCAGTTGCTACAGCAGTCTACATAATGAACAGGACTCCCACTGCAGCAATACATGGAATGACTCCAGAGGAGAGGTATACTGGTAGGAAACCAGATATTTCTCATTTGAAAAATTTTGGTTGCATTGCCTATGTACATGTGCCAGATGAGTTGAGATCCAAGTTGGATCCAAAAGCTGAGAAGTGCATCTTTATTGGTTACTCTCTGCAGCAAAAAGGGTATAGATGCTATAACCCTTCTACTCGTAAGTTTACAGTGAGCAGAGATGTTGTTTTTGATGAGATGAGTAGCTGGTATAAACCAGTAAATATGATTGATGATGTATATGCACAAAATGGTAATGCTGCACAGAAATCACAGCAGCAGTCACAAAATATTAGTGGACCTGGAGCGTCCTCTAGCAGTGGTTCACATTCTTCGCCATGGACAGGCAGATTGAGATCAGGAGAATCTTCTCAAAGTAATGCAGATAGTGGTATGCAGGTATCACGAAAAGGAAAAGAGAAGGTTGATCAGCCCATGTTTGATGTGAATGCAGGTCACTCTTATGTGGATGGTGAATCCAGTGGCTCAGAACAGAGCATTGATGATGAGTTGGGTATTCCTTCTATTGTTACACCTGGAGTAAGGAAGACCATGGATGTTTTGAGAGCACCTGGGAGTGAACCTACTTTGCGCAGGTCTACAAGAGCTAGGTATCCTATGGATAGGCTGAAATATGATGGATTTACAGCCATTCACTATGCATATATGGTCAAAGTGATACAGGAACCAGAACCCTCTTCTTTTGAGCAAGCCATGGGAAAAGAAAAATGGGAGAAAGCCATGGATGAAGAAATGGATGCCTTGGAAGCAAATGCTACATGGGAATTGGTACCTTTGCCTAAAGGTAAAAATGCAATTGGCTGTAAGTGGGTTTATAAGGTGAAGCACAATGCAGATGGTTCTGTGAACAGATACAAGGAAAGATTAGTAGTCAAGGGGTATGCAGAAACATATGGCATTGACTATGAAGAAACATTCAGTCCGGTTGCAAGGATGGCAACCGTTAGAGCAGTCATTGCTATGGCTACATCAAAGGGATGGTCTTTACATCAGATGGATGTAAAGAATGCCTTCTTGCATGGTGATTTGCAAGAAGAGGTCTATATGGAGCAGCCACCAGGTTATGTGCATGCTGTTCATCCTGAGTTTGTTTGCAGGTTGAAGAAAGCCTTGTATGGCTTGAAGCAAGCACCTAGAGCATGGTCTGACAAGATAGGACAGTATCTTGTCACTATTGGCTTTCAAATTTCCAAGGCAGATTTCTCACTTTATGTGAGAAAAACAGAGAAAGGTATTATGCTACTTGTCATTTATATTGATGATTTGATTATGACAGGTGACAGTGATGAATATATCCTTCATGTGAAAATGCTATTGAAGCAGAAGTTTGAGATGAAGGATTTGGGAGAGCTGCGTTATTTCTTGGGCATTGAGGTGATTAGATCACCAAGTGGGATACAGCTCTTGCAGAGGCAGTATGGATTGGACATGCTATCCAAATATGGGATGACAAGCTGTAAGCCTATTTCAGTTTCTTTGGAGCAGAATGTGAAGCTGAGCACAGATGCAGGTGAGCTTTTAGAAGACCCTACTATGTACAGACGCATAGTAGGAAGTTTGATTTATATGACTATTACCAGGCCAGATTTAAGCTATGCTGTTGGATTGGTAAGTCAGTTTATGCAGGCTCCAAGGAAACCACATTTGGATGCGGCTAGATGCATACTCAGGTATGTGAAGTCCACATTGCAGTATGGACTATTTCATGAGACTGGGGTTCAGATACAGCTGCATGGATACACTGATGCTGATTGGGTTGGTAGTATTTCTGATAGACGATCTACCAGTGGATATGTGTTCTCTTTTGGGAGTGCTGCAGTCACTTGGAGCAGCAAGAAACAGCCTATAGTTGCCTTGTCGAGCACAGAGGCCGAGTACAGGGGTGCAGCAATGGCTGCATGTGAGGTAGCTTGGTTGCATAAGCTACTTTATGATATGCATCAGCCTACAGATGGGCCGGTTGTCATTTATTGTGACAACATGAGCAGTATACACTTGGCAAATAACCCAGTCTATCATGCTAGAACAAAGCACATTGAGGTGCATTATCACTATGTGCGGGAGAGGGTTTTACTAGGTCTTATTGATCTAGTTTATGTCAGCACAGAGGATCAGGTAGCTGACATATTCACTAAGGCATTGGGCGCAGAGAAGCTGCGCAAGTTCAGAGACCTGCTTGGTGTGTAGGAATTGGGATTGAGCTCGAGGGGGAGTGTTGAGATATCGAGCTCCACTCGTGATACGCCAGGGTGACCGTTGAGTATTTATGTCACCGATTTGTCAGTTGTTGCAGACGCGGTTGGTACACCGCCGATGAATAATAGCTACATGATAGCTATCCTTATCTACTCTAGTTCATGGCTCAGTTAGTATGCCACCTTAGTTAGTTGAGTTTGGTTTGAGACCCATATATAGGGTTCTTCTATTTCTTTGTACTTGAGTTCTTTTTGGCTTACACAACTAAGAAGAGGAAAACTATTTTCAGCCTCCACCCTTGTGTGTATTCCCCCATTGTGCAAGCAAGAAAGCTACAAGTGAGACTCCTTTCTTCTCTCCCACAATCTTGACAACTAGTGTATCAATCTCCTGGGGGGTTAGGCCAACCATCAACAAGTATTTGTGTTGTTTCTCAAGGCCCACCCCAACTGCAATGGTTTGTGGTGGCATGTGTAGCCCTACTTTTGTAGGGCTCTGTGTGCGAGTGGCATCCCCTTCCTCAAGGGACTCCCCTTCCTCCGTGCGAGTGGCATCCATCGGGGTATTTAGGAAAGCTTGTTGTTGAGTATTGAAGCCCACTTGGGCTGCCTTTGCTATGCTTTTTGCTAGGACTTTATCTTTTTCCACGAGAGCTAGGAGATGCACCAAGGTCTTCACTCTTCGTTCATTTTTTCCTGCCCATTCTTCAGCTCTCATTTTCATCTCTTCCATACTTTTTCCATGTCTTTGCTCCAAGGCCATGAGTCTCTGCCCCTGGTCTTCCAATTCCCTGCTCATTCTCTCCTGCTTATTTCTTCCAAGGCTCAACTTTTTGGTCATGGTTTCCATCTCTCTACAGTGTTGCTCCTTTTTTTACTTCCTTTCTTCTTCCTTTGCGGCAAACTCTTCCATGCCTCGTTCAATCCGATCTATTTTTGCTGCCAATTCCTCATGTTGCATGATTAGTAGTTTATGTTCTCTCTGCATATTCACTAGCTCTTGAGTTTCATCTTCAAGCCGTTGCCGCCAGTTTTCCTCCTTGTCATCCTTGGCCTTCAGTTCTTGTTTTAGCACAAAGATGTCCTTTTTTTGCGTAGCTATTTGCCTCGTATTTTCAAGCTAGAAGGTTGCCATCAACTCCTTTTGCGCTTCCAACTCGACCACGGCTATCTTTCTTTCCTCCTTTTCCTTCTCTAGCTAAGAGAGGAGTTCATCAACATACTCATCATAGGTTGTTGGTGGCATAATAGTAGTAGGGATTGCAATGGTCGAAGCCTCCACCTTTTGGCATTTCAGATCTTGCCTAGACTCAGCATCAATGTCTGGTCTTTTATGCCCAGCGGGCGTAGTCTCCACACTCTTCCCTTGGGATAGTTCCTTATTAATGAAGTACTGCATCTAGGCCACAAAATTGTTTACATCGGTGCTGGTCGGGATGCTTGGAGTGAGAGTAGTTGCTTCGCTAGTGGGCACGAAGAAGAGGGGTGGAATAGGATGAATCAAAGCCTTGCCTTTGCCTCCAATGACCACAGGTGGTATGACTTTGGGTACCTAAGAGCTTGAGCCAGGTTTCTCATCCCTAGGTAGACTTAAAGCCCCTAGATCATTGAGTCTACTTTGCTGTTCTATGGACTGGTGAGTTGCTTCGACCATGTCTTCCTGCTCCTTTCTCCTCAACACTGCCTCCTTTTCTACCACTCCTCTCTCTCTCTCTCTCTTCCTCTGTTTTCCTTGATTCTTTTGCTAGCTTTTTAGCTTCTTCCTTCTCTTTCTTCTTCCTCTCTTCAGCCTCTCTTAAGGATTTCCTTTTGGCTCTCTCTAGGTCTTCTTTTTCCTTCCCTCATCCTGTTTCTTCTTTTGAGCTGTCTTTTTAGCGGGCTTCTTTATTTTTTCTTTTGGATTGAGCCTCTTGATCCTCCTTCTCCGTCTCAGTTTCTATCCTGTCACACTCGATGGCTCTTTCTCCAAGTGGATTGGTGACCTATCTGGAGTCCCATCCACTCCTTCTTCTCCTTGCTGAGCTTCTTTTATAGCCTCTTAGATGATGGCTGTCAATACACTTCCATATTTGATGAAAGAGGATTTCAAGGAAGGTCTCTTCCTCTTGGTACTTTTAGAGGTTGGGGATTCTCCACCTACTTGTCTGCTACCCAGTGCACACATAGCCATTCCATACTACCTCATCCAAAGTGTGGGTTGCCACATTCTCCAGCACAACCACATTGATTTGGTGCATGAGTTATAGCGCTGGCTGGAGAAGAGTGAGTGCACCAATTTTGCTTGCATGTAGACCTCAACATTAGGGATATCTTGTATGTTGATGTCGTCATTTGTCAAAACATCCTCCCTTTTTATCTTGAGCATAACATGCATGTCTCTCTTATGTTTCTTCTCCACCTTAGGTTCTAAACCTAGTGCCTTCTCCACCAAGGCCTAATTCAATGGCACCTGCACCTGTTTAGCATTCTCCCCTCTTCCCACAATCATTGTTCCACATTCTTGATCGAGGTTGTATGTTCTTAAAAATTCCACACACTTTATGTTATCAGGCCCCTGCGCAAACTTCTCCAGGTACTTTGAGAGCTTACACTGTTCCACCACTCTCCTTGTAGCCTCTTCCTTGGCTACCACCTTCTCAAGGTTGTGGATACTGTGGAATTTTAGTTGGCTATAAGCACGGTTTTCTAAGATGATGTTGTACTGTGTCCTCTCCTCCTCCATGAAAGGAAGTTGGTGAGCATAATCTTGCCCATTAGTGCTTCCAAAATAGTTGTTTGTTGAAAGGGAAGACTTCACGTTTATTGAATGAAAACATTTAAGCTCCAACATAAACTTTACTTTCAGACTTGTCACCCTTTATTTCAAAATTTTTGTGACGCTTTTCCTCAATCACAAGTTAACATGTTTCTTTCCTTTCTATGTTTAAGTGTAGACTGAGGTTTTCACAACAGTGTGTTTTTTCTTGTGTGTTCATGCATTTGCTTGATTTTGATTGGTTCTGATTTAACTCACCTTACCCCCTCCCCTTTCGCATTTGAGAAGAATCATTCCTAGGATTGTGGGCCAAGGCATTTAGCATGCGGGTTGAGTGTTTACTTTCATAGGAGCCAATCATAGAAGTCTGGATTGTGTTCCAACTGAGCTTCACGGTCTAGATCAAAGGGTCGGATGCCTACGTGTGTGATGTAAGTAAGGACGTCTATTAGGAATTTTACCAGAATTCATATGGCTAGCAATATGTAGCTCTTCCTTGGTCAGGAGAGGTGATCAAGGTAAGGGTGTCCTTTGATGTGCTCTTCCATGGATCGGCCACAAATAGTTGTTAACACTCTATATGAAGTTAGAGCGACATAAGCCAGGTCATACTCTAATGTCTTGATTGCACATCGCTACTCGGTGTTGGTCATTATTTGGCATCCTTTGAGTTTCCGTTGCAATCGAAGAGCATACCAATTCCGTAAGAATGGGGATTCGGTTTCAGCACGTTATTTCAACTCCTCAATTTCTTGGTCAGTGATAGCAGAAGTAGCTAGCTTATTGTATGACGTAATGAGACACAGTTTGATGGCTTGCTCTCTAGATATCTTAGTGCTGAGTAAATCTGTAGAGCTGAGTGGGGTGCTTTGGCGAATGCAAATTCAAATGTGTCCCATGAACAAGGCATCGTGAGAACTTTGGTTGCAAAGGGCTCTCGCAATAGGTCCAAGTCTAAGCGGTCATAACTCAGAGCCAGTGACATGAATGTGACATCTAAGCATTTAAAGGCAAGCAATCACATCATCCCTTGTGTCTTTGGCTAGATCTGTGGCAGCCATTGTCAAGAATGATTTCTGCTCATAGGAGGGTCCAAGGCTTGTGGGTGGTTGGGATGTGACAGAACTAGAAAGTTTGGCAACAGATGGTTGCGGGTTCGGTTGTTCCTGAGATTGCGGTTGGCTCCTTTGCACAATGGACTAGATTGCTAATGGGGTATTGCTACTTGTGGATGCGGCTGAGTTTGGGTAGAGTTATGTGGTACTGGTTTGGGAGTAGCAGGGTGAGATTTGGGCTGATAGACTTGGTCGGTCTTCGTGGGCATAATTAGTTTTGCAACTCCACAAGCTTGGTGTCTCGATGCTTATGTGGCTCTAGGCCTTGACACGTGGTATGGTGGGGTACAGTTACGTGCGAGGGCGGCATTTGATTGGTGCCTTTGGCTATTTTAGCCTTAGGGATACATATCCATGCATTACCCTCATAATAGCCTTGCTCTTTGCAATAGGGTCTTAGGCACCCAACGCGGCTTGCACGTACCTTGCTGTCTGTAGCTTTGTCTTGGTCTCCTAGGTTTTGAGGTTGCATTCTTAGATTTGCAACGGTGTGGCCGATTTTCGCTCGATGGTAGATTCTAATGTTTTGATACCCATTTGAATTGGGGTTCGTGGCCATCAGCTTTGGCCTCAGTGGGTTGGTGGTGTAGAGGCTTGGCAGGTTGTAACAAGTCATAACCCCCTCCTTAGACTTGGCTACAGACGTTTCTATCGGTGGATTTTCCAATCTTTTAGGAGTCGCGTAGCCCTTGCTGAAAGCTATTACTATGCGAACATTGCCAATGGCTAGGTGGATACGATGCGACTCATAATCTACATTGTAGCGAGCTTTATTTTTAAAGGTTCAACCTAGTAGTGGCTCTGTGCCTATATCTTTAGTGTTTGGCAACACATAAAAGATCATTGGTATGCTTCCAGACTCGATAGAAACTGTGGCTCTCCACTTCCCTAGGAGTGCGTATGATCGGCCCCCATATGGGCTTAGTTTGGTGGTAGAGGGCTGTAATTGTGGTTTGCCAATGTGGCTCCAATGATCATGGCTTAGGACATTGAAGTTTGCTCCCTCATCAATCAAGGCATTGAAAGTGCATGTTTGCTTGGTAGTGATTGAGATGCAGAGGTAAGAAGGTTCTACGACTTCCTCATCTTCATCATCAATATCCATGATTGTGGCTACTTGCATCTTGACAGGGGGTTCAAACATGGGTGGTTTATGTAGAGGATGCGTGAGAGCGTAGTACTTCTTGATGCGACTGCCATTGAAGAAACCTATGCCCTCGCCTTCTAGAGTCTTGAGTTTGACATTACTAGTTTGGCTATGGTATGAACCTTGAAAGGCCCTAGACCTCTAAACTTCATTTTCTATTTATGCCCTTTAACAGAGTACAAGAGAACTACATCTCCCTCTTCAAAGTTGCTCTGTTTGACATGCTTGTCAAATTAGTGTTTGCATCATGCTTTCTCGCATATGAGTGCATGGGTAGCTAGAAGTCAAGTTTCCGAGAGGCGTTTGAGTTCAACTAGATGTTCCATCCATGCCTCCTCGTGAAGTGCGATCCTCAGGCTAGGAATAAGGAACTCTACATGTAGAACTGCTTCAGTTCCATAGGTCAACCTAAAAGGTGTTTGGCCTACAACCATTTTATAGGCTGTGTGATAAGCCCACAAGGCTGCCATCAACTTGTTGTCCCAGTCACTGCACGAAGTAGAGACTACCTTGGTCAGGACGTTTACTAGGATTTTATTTGTGGATTCTGCCTGGCCGTTTTCCTCAAGGTAGTATGGCAAGGATTTCTGATGGATAATTAGAAAGGTGGATAGAAGATGCACAATCACTTCACTAATGAAGTGTGTGCCCTGATCGCTAACCAGTTCCATGGGGCAGTCAGATCGTGAGATTACCTGCTCCCATAGAAACTTGGTAGTCGTCCTCACATCATTCTTTCTTGTAGCTCTTGCTTCTGCCCACTTCGTTACATAGTCAATGGGTGGCGACAATGATGTACTTGGCTTGCGAGTATTGTGCCATAGGACTAATAGGTCCTATGAAGTCAATTCCCCATTTTTCAAAGGGTTGTCGTGCAATTATTGGGGTTAGCTCCATTTGATCCTTGCAAATCAGGACCTTTGTCCATTGACACTCGTCACAATGCTTAATGAATCATGCCGCATCGTGAAAAAGTGTGGGCCACCACAGTTGAGACTACATCACCTTGCGGGCTGTCGTATCTTTGCTAAAGTGTCCTCCAATGATTCCGTTGTGTGCCTTTGAGAGTGCATAGTGCATCTCATGCTCACATATGCACCTACGCAACAATCCATCTTACCCTAGCCTATGTAGCTAGCTTGTTATCAACTGATAGGGTTGGAGCTTGAGGATAAGTCACCTAAGTCGGGCTTTCTCTACTGGCCGTTCTGGTAGGCCATGCTCAAGCACGTGGACTATGTCATCTGCCCAATATGGCATCAAGTTGGCTCGAAATAAATCTCACACACTGGATAGGCTAAATAGGTGCGCATCTGGCAACTCATCGGAGATGCCTTTTCCTAGTGGCCTCCCTGTGGGAATGTGCAACATGTGGTCAGCTATGTAGTGATGCTTTCCTTTTCATACAACCACGGAGAAGTCAAATTCTAAAAGTAGAACGAGCCATCGAGCTATGCATCCTATAGCACAAGGTTTGTTTACTAAATATAGCAAGGCTTGATGGTCCACAAAGAAAGTGAAAGGTGTGGCTAATACATAATGCTAAAATTTCTTCACGGCAAACATCATGGCCAGGTCTTCTCTCTCTGTCATTGAGTAGTTCATCTCGGTCTTGGTGAGTTGTTTGCTCGCAAAGCTCACTAGATGGTCAAGATTATGCTAGCTAGGCTGGCACAACACTGCCCCCACAACAAATTTTGAGGCATCAATATGCACATGGAAGGTGATGGTCCAATTTGGGGCTCGTAGAATCGGTGATGTGGTCAGAGCCTTTTTCAGCTCCTCATAGGCATGTTGGCATTCTGCAGTCCATTCAAATATAATCAACAGTTTGTACAGAGGTCTAGCAATCAATGCATAATTCAACATGAACTGTCAATAATACCCCGTATGACCTAAGAAGCATTGAACCCCCTTATAGTTGGTTGGGGGTGGAAGATCAATGATGACCTCGACTTTCAAAAAGTCTGTGTGGTAATGCCATTTTTCAACACCACATGCCCTAGGATGCATCCCTGCTTCACCCAGAACTGGTAGTTTAAGGGATTCAGAGAGAGACGATATAGACGACACCGTTCAAAGACTGCTTGGAGTTTGTATAAGTGTTTTTCCCAGGTCGAATGAAGACATAGGTTGTCCACGAAGACTTCTAGCTCTTTCCTAAGCATGTCTTTAAATATAGTGCACATAAAGCATTGAAAGGTGGCTGGATCATTAGTCAATCCAAAGGGCATGACTATGTAGGCAAAGACCCCCCACTTACTGGCGAATGCAATCTTATGTCCATCGTCAAGATGCACTTGCACCTGATTGTATCTAGAGAAGCCGTCTAAAAAACTGTAGGCCTTTTTGCCTACCACTCTCTTAAGCATGTTCTTAGTGTACGACAATGGATAGTTATCCCTCTTAGTGGCAACATTTACCTTCTTGTAATTGACGCACACTCTAATCTTTCTGTTTTTCTTCATTACAATGACTGTGGGGGACACCCAGTCTGAGTGCTCAATTTCATAGATGAATCCCACTCTCATTAGCTTGTTAATCTCTTCCTCGACTGCATGAGCATGTTTTGGATTCATAGGGTATGATCGTTGCTTTTTGACTGGCATTGCGTCTGGCGTCATGGGTATGTTATGAGTCACTACACTCAGATCTACCCCCTTCAGCTCTTTTAAGGACCAAGCGAATATATCTATATACTCTCGCAAGAGAGCAATGAGACTTGTCTCCTCTTCCTCCGTCAAGTCATCGGTAATAAAGATAGGTCGGGGTGTCTCCCCTCCTAGGCTAGGTTTACCTCCTTGACTTTGGCAAGTCCCTTGATGGGTTCACTTGCTTGTCCTTGATGTTTGGCACCCAGTAGGATCACCACCCTATCACCCTTCTTGAAATTTGTAAATCTCTTAGGGAGGTCTTGTGGTTTTTGTTGTTCGTTTGCTCATGCGTTCTTAGGCTGTGCTGCCCTATCTTCCTTTAACCGTTTGCGCCTTAGGTGGATAGGTAGGTCCCCTTTGGTACATCTAGTCTTGGGAGGCCTAGGTATTTTTGGGTTGCTCTTTGAACTTACTTCCGACTCAGAATCAAACTCCCCTCCTTTGCTAGAAGAGGTAGTCTCTCCTGGCGGCCGCAACTTAGAGGATGACTCTGTTTTAAGCACTAGTGTGGTACCTGGTTGGGTAAGACCTGCTTTTTCAAAGTCCATGGCTCCTATATGTTCCAACCACACGTAGTCACAATCCACGCGCATGACCCCTTGCTCTATCCTGAGGACATTCTTTCTCTGTGGCTTGGAGTCGTCTCGTATTTGTTCTATTTCTCGTCCTTTAGTGTCGTATTCTATGGTATCCATCTCACCCTTACTCTCATCACTGAAGGAGTGGCAGTGTTTGTATCCGTCATTAAAAACACTTTCATCCCATTGCTCATTGTCTCCTAGGTCTTGATATGTCTCATGTCTTTGATCAGGGACTAGGGCCCAATTGTACATGAGATTTAAGTCATGCACCTTGGTCCATTGCAACCTTGGTTCATCAAAGAGATCTTGGAGTGGCTTGAAATTTGCTGCTGGATTGCTAGCTAGCTTGCCGAACAAATACTCTAAAATCTCCTGAAGTTCCCTCTTGTTGTTTGGCACTTTGAAAGTGACAGGGTTGGGTCTTTTACAAAGATTTCCTACCATCATGTAGACCAGCACCCGAGGGTGTACCCCTGGCCTTGTCGATCTTTTTAATGGCTTGTTTGCACTCCTCATTGTTCGAGAATGACAAGTCGATGGTAGCAAGGCCATGTATCCAATCTCGCTCGTCTTCAAGTCATGGGATATACTTAGTCATGGGCCCATAGGATCTCTTTATCTGAGCATCGCCCTTAAGCATTGTGGAAATGTCGTCGAAGTTGGCTGGTGTAGTCTTCTAGGAGTCCATTGGACCCTTAAGGCTTTTGTTCTATTGCCTAGGAAGATGAGACCATTCCCCCAATCTTCAATCACTCTGGAATTGCACATCCAGGGTCGGCCCAATAGGATATCGTAGTCCACTCCCTTCATGACTATGAAGTCAACTGAGAATTGGACTCGTGTGATTTTCACTGGCTAATTTTTTAGCACCCTGAGTGGCTTCACTTTCATTCCATTAGCTAATGTGACATTGAACTAGCAGTCTCGATTGGTGGGTTGCCCCAAGTCCAGAGCACTATGTGGCTCAGTACACTAACTCTCACCCCTGTGTCTACAATCCCTTTCCTTGTTGTGTCGCCTAGGGCTAAGATCGGTAAGACTGCATGCATCTCGGTGCCTTTCCAAAAAGTATTAATGTGAAAGGACTTAGGCACGGAATGCAATGTCAAACTCGGTATCTGCATCTTTGCATCACATTCTTGTAGGTTTGCAGCAGCTTGCTTTCTTGATCCTTCAACCCACTACTTCAAGTCTTGCCATAGGGTCGAATGCTACCTAAGCAAATCCCCCAGGTTTAGTGTCACAGGGGTGGTCACTAGAGCGGTGAGTAGGTCATTGGTTTCTAGTCTTTCTCCTATTCCAGATTGTTTGGGCCAATGGCCGTGACTGATTTGCTGGCCCGTAGTGTTAAGGCTTTGCCTAAGTGGTACTACTTGTGGCGTAGTCACATCTCTCGACTTTGGTCGAGGGGGTGAGACTGGCATGGTTATGCTAGAGAGATCCTTGATCTCATCCTCTTCGATAGACTCAACATCTTTCATGTGTTCTTGGGCCTCCTTTACCCACTCCTTCACCTTCTTGATGGCCTCTAGTTGGTGCTTCGGGTTGAGGTACTCCCCGACCTTAGCACTTCCCTTTTCAGTCGTCTTTGGGGTTGATGTCTCTGCCTTAGTGTCAGTGACTTTCTTTCCAGCAGGTAGCATTGTGGCACTCTCAGTTTTGAGTGTGACTTTAGCTTCGGGCCTCTTCTTCCTTTGCCTACGGCTCTTCTCTCCTATTGAGGATGCATCAAGATTGGTAGGACCTGGCAATGATATGCTAGCTTACTTCATTTGTGCGCGGCTCATGACATGCAGTGGGATAGGTGTAGCCTCCCCATTGAGATTCTCAATGCCGAACATTCCCAATGGGACGGATGGCACGTTGGCTGAACTTGAGGATGGTTTTTGCTTTGGACAATCAATGTAGAGATGAGTGATTCCGCACTTAGGGTACCTTAGGTCAGCCTTGTTTCTATTTTGTTTCTCCCTTTCACGGTAGCGCGATGAGACGTGTCTTGGGTGACTGCAAGTCCAACACATGATTGGTTCTTGGGTCTGCCCTCCTAGGCCTTTGCCTCATCCCCTACCTAACACCATCATTGGTACTAGTCGATAGTCCATAAGGACTATGTTGCCCTTGTCGTCGTGCGAGACGTAGGGGTATACGTAAGTATCTTCCTCGGTTGGCTCTTCCAGGTAGTGGATTGGAGCATTGCTCGGTGGATGGGTCACATAAAGACCAGGAGGTCTAGATGTTCCAGTACGTTTTAAGTCCATTCTAGGAACAACCAACTTAGTGTCATTTGGCGCGGGAAGGGCCAATGGGGCTCCCCTTCCGAAGAATTGTTGTAGCCTATTCGCTAGGTAAGGTTGATTGTATGGTTGTGAGTACGGAAGTCTTCTAGGTAATCTATAATGTGCAACATCATGACCAAACCTACCACAATTAATGCAAGGTCATGGCCTAGGGTCCTGACACTCGGCTGGTAAATGGATTTTGCCATAGTACACACATTGAACGTGTGGGCGCATTGGTCATCTTAACATCTCCTGCATCTTGGCTATTTCTTTTTTCATGTCAGCTAATTTCAGGTTGGTGTCTTTGGCCTTTCCCTTATCTTGGGTACTTGTGCCTGATTGCTCAGTGAATGCTGGATCTCTCTCTGAGCTTCTAAAGTTAGTCTCTTCTTGGCTCGAGTTCCTGAAGCTCCTCTCCTTCAGCTGGTCGTCCACTCAAATGGCTTCTTCAAACACCCTAGCTAGCACATCCTACTGCAAGCTCGAATTGCCTACCAAGGCTTTACAAAGCTCCTCATTTCGTATTCCAATGATGAATACTATAGATATTATCCTTTTGGTCAACGGGATTCTCTTGAAGAGACTCCTCATGTGGGTCACATAGTCACATATGTCCTCTCTTTCCTTCTACTTGACATTTATAAGTCGTACTAGTAGGTTGTTGTAATATTTCCACCTGAAATATTAATTGACCTTTAAAAAAACCCGACACATCTTGCACAAAAGCAGTGCAAAATAATCTCCCACGTCGAGTAATGATGGTGGCTAAGTGTACCCTCCACGCACAATGTTAAATTTCGGCTCCGTGTTGTGCAAAAGGGGTTGGGGCTTGAAGACCGCAAGCCGCACGAGAACACCCTTTAACGGGAAGGCCAAATGGATAATGGTTAGGATTAAGGCAAATTTTTTAATTATTTACACCCTCCCCTTAGCCGATGCATGGTAGGGGAGAGGAGTGTGAGAGGGAGTGTGAGAACTCTTTGAGACGTGGAGGGCATGGTGAGTGGCATGCAGCTCGATTCATGGAGGCTACCTCCTCCCCCCCCCCCCCCCCCCCCCCTCCTTAGCACTATAAAAACACCCCCTCCCCAAGCTTGAGGGAGGGGAGAGAGAGGAGAGAAGGAAGACGGTTGCTGAGGCTGCCGTGAAGTACGCCGACTCGCCAGGGAGCTGCCATCGACGGCTGCCGCCGCTGCGTTGACCCACCACCACCGCATCTCCATCGCCTTCACCGTCATAACCGTCATCCTTGCCTTCCTTCGTCGTGATCTTCCCCCTTCCAAATCATTCCCTCCTCCCATGTCATCCTGTACCCAGAAGCTTCTTAAGATAAGGCTTCCATAAGCCTTGTGCACACGGGTTTTTCCCTCGGTTTCTTAAAACCCACATCCTGTAAAAGGAATTCCTACACGAGGGGGAAGTAGGCAAGTTTTTGAGGCTGATTTGCCAAGCTTGGAGGGGGTTCAGAGATCGCATAAAGGCAAGGACAAATTGCGGAGTCCAAGTCCACTACATCAACGATGGCTCCAAAGCCAAAGATGCAAGGCCCACACGTGGGAGCCTCGAACCCAAGTTTACATGTGGACATCACTGCGAGTCCTCATACCCAGGTTCTTAGAAGTTTAATTCCGCATAAATAGAATGCATTGGGCACGTTTAAATTTCATGAGGAAGTTATGAATACAAATTACTCATTCGTCTCACGAGTTTTAATTACATGTTGCTCTTTGCTTGCATTTCCAAAGTGACAATCCCAATTGCATTTCCAAAGTGACAATCCCAATTGCATATTGCATGTTTCTCTTTACTTGCATTTCCAAAGTGACAATCCCAATTGCATATTGCATAGGTTAAAAGGATGAAAAATTGTTTAAATGCATCCTTGTCTTCCTCCCATGAAAGAACAAGAGCATAATGCATCTAGGCAATGATTTCCTAGATATGATTCGTAAGAAATAATCGTTAACATCCGTTAGAATATTGTCCAAAGAATCGCATTGCATGAAAGGAAAACCATGGACTTGCCTATTGCATCTCATATATTTGTCATGCATGAACTTCATTTATCGAAGTTGTATCTAGAAAAGGTTGCATGCCATATTAAAGCCTGAAATTCAACTGCATTAAATGAAAGGTTGTAGGCAAAGTTCTTGATGTAAATCTATGTAGTTTTATGCAAGTTATCCCCCAAATTGTCAATCATTATGATTCTAGCAAGGAAGAGAAATGGTCAATTGCAAACCCTATAGTTGCATTGAATGAAAAGTCTATGATTTGCATACTTACATGGAATGTTGCATCTTGAATTTAGTTATTTGCATCCCTTAGGAAAAGTATTCTCATCTCTTCTAAGCAAAGATCATTCTCATCGCGAGAAAATTAGATCGTTTTAGGTAGATCACTTGTAAGGGTATAACCCTCAAGGGATTCGTAAAAGCATAACTAGTTGGTACAACGAACACTTCAAAGTGCTAGGTAGGGTTTAGCATGTTAAAAATTCTGCCTAATATCGCACTTGGATCGCCAAGTCAAGACTTTCGAACCCAAAGGTCCTACCCACATTCACAGAATGTTTGGGTTAATTGGACGCCCATACAATAACGATCTAGGGTTTTACCCTAAGGATTGAATGACCTAATACTAGACTTCCGATTGAGTTTAGAAACCCTAGGGCCAAACGTTATTGGCCTAGTAAGGTTAGGGATTGGGTTGGGTCAAGAGGACTCCCAAACCCTACATCTTGACCAAACGTATTTCTTGACCAAGAAACGCTGTTTGATGGGAGAAATGATCCCACAAGTTAGGTGCGCACTTGTGCAACAAGTTGCAACTTTGCATGGCTTTGTGATAGGTTTGGCACTCCTTGGAACAAGGTTGGCAGGTTCCAAGTACAAGCTTAAATTGCAAGAGGATGAGTAGTCATCCTGCTCTACTGAGTTGCCAAGTTAAGGTAACGAGTAATTGACAAATCAAGTTAGGGTGATGGGGATTGCCTAGGATTTACTGTCTCAATTTGAGGAACCTAAGGTGTTGGTTAATTTGGGTTAATAGGGTATAAACCCTAACCCAAGGATACAAGGTTAAATAAACAATAAACCCTTGGGGATCTTGCCAAGTCGCAATTGATCCCAGATGGAATGCTAGATGCATTTCGGAGAGAAGGATTTACTCCTTAGCAGTTGGCCAAATAAACGACCACTGGATTGTTTGTGTTTGTATAAGTTAGGAGCATTGTTTGTACTTTCATTGCTCAAGGAACTAAAGATGGAAAGATAATTAATGCTTCAAGTTGAAGGCCTGGAGGGAGAGGCAACATCAGTTACCCTTGATTTTCTGCCTGACCCTAACCAAGGGAGTTGTTAGCCGCACCGGGAACGTGGACCAAACCCGCCGCGAGAGGTTTCTCTGTGGGTGCTACTTGGAGCAGGAGGACGCTTGGGTGCCAGTGGAGGCTCTGGCTGTAAATCCATTGCCTTCCAGGTCTTGCACAAGGGGCCGACGTGACTCGGGATTGGATCTCGAGGCTTGCATACTAGCCTACGGGCAGAAACTTGGATTAGTAATCCCTGAGGATTGCTGGATTGCCTTCGGGCGGATTATGGATTGCCTTCGGGTGGATTATGGATTGCCTTCGAGCGGATTATGGATTGCCTTCGGGCGGATTATGGACAGCCTTCGGGCTGGATTATTATGATGTATTCCAAAGACTGATTAATAAGATAAATTGTTGAAAATGAATTTGCTTGACATTGTTTTTCTATGTCAGTGCTAAGATTACGCGAAGGAACTGGTGATTAATTGGCTAATTAAGAAAGCCACTTTTGCGTGTCAAACTAAATGTGGTAGGTAATTAGACAACCAAACCAACCTCGAGGAAAGTGTGGTGGATGTGGCCATGGGTCCGTCCTACGGATGGGTGGTCCCGGTTGGTCGGGAACTTTTCTCAAACAAAATCGACAGCAAGGAACGATGACTTAGAATCTAGGAAGCTAGGGTGCCGATTTATGTTGTTTGAGGGGAACGGAATGGGACTATGACTTATGGCCAGAGAGGTTGAGCTTTGCATTCCTCTCGTTTCCCATTCTCCTTGAACCAAGTGCAGCATGAATTCGCTTCGACCCTGACATTTCTGCGTAAAGTAGTTCGCCTGGGGTTCGACGCTAGTTACTGTTATAGGAAATTGACCATTAGGAAAACCCTGATTCAGATTGGTCCTAAGTGGGAACGGTCCAAATGCTTTCACTCGTGGCAAAGTCGAGAAGACCTAGATCGCAAACCCCGTGACATTCCGTGGGAGTGCCGTGTGGCGCTTTCTGGACTCTCTTCCTGACGGGCTGCTAAGACGTGTCCTACGAGCAAATAGGTGGACACGTTACAGTTGGTATCAGAGCAAACCAATGAGGAACTAATGTTTACAAGAAAACTTAATAAGGAGAAGTAGAGCAAATGTTGTTGTTAAGGACATTTCCTTACTTACTTATCGATGCTGACTTGCAGAATCGTGAAGCATGGAACAGATTCTTGGTGTTCCAGGTTATGTTTATGACCGCGATGCGTGCCTCGGATTATCAATGGAGGCTCAATATGATGAATATCCTAGACCACATCTACAATCCTTCACCCTTGTACATGGAACAGAGATGGATGGGTGTTTCAGGGATCTATTACATAGCTGCCCACCGACTTGCGTACCTTTGAACCAACTTGAAGAGAATCAAGTGGATGGAGGACTTAAAGATCATGAAGCTGTTCATCTTTGTTGAGGCTCATGCAAACACAACCCTACATGTTGGCGGTCGAAAGGTTAAGCATAAAAAGTATGTGTACGAGGAAGTGACTCGAGTAATCCCTGCCAACAGAATCAAGGTGTTGGGACGTTATGAAAAGAACAGGTATCAAAGGAAAGGATACCCTAATCTTCCAATGACTTATCGATTCCTGAAAATCCATGACCCCAACCCATACTATTACTCAGTTCCCGTAGCTGAATGTAACACAATCTTATTCTCCATGAATTAATGTATCAGCTTGCTCTACCATCCAAAAAAAAAAAAGATTGTACTCGAAAGGGCTATGCCCATATGAATGAAATAAGACTTCTTTTTATCAATGATTGTCTTGACTGTGAGTATTGATAAAGAGGTTAAGTGATTAGGTCACTTGGCTAAAAGCTGAATTGGGCATGTAATGTAATGGGGAATTCCTAATGGGAGGAAAGTCGACTTCACAGAGTTATGAACCTAGGTATCCACGAGTGTTTGCTCGGAATGGATTGTCTTAAACCTAATGATGCCCACATTCACTGTGGAAAGGTCCAAGTTTCCTTTCGAAACTCTTAAGGGGAATTGGTCACAACTCAAGGAGAGGCTGGGAAGCCAAAAATCCAACTAGCCAAAGCATCTCGGATAATAAAAGGAGTTAGAAAGGGACTACTTGTCTATTTGATTAAGCTTGATAAGCTAGATCAGAATCAGGAGTCTAGTGAAGAACCTTCATGGCTAAACGAGTACGCAAACGTATTTCCTGAAGAGCTGACAGAACTTCCGCCTCAAAGGGAAGTTGATCATGAAATCAAGCTAGTGCCAGGAGCTGCACTGATTGCAAAGAGGCCATATAGAATGTCCATCCCGGAAGCGATTGAACTGAAGGAGCAACTCAAGAAATTGTTAGATCAGGGCTACATCCATCCCAGCAGTTTGCCATGGGGAGCTCCAGTATTGTTCCAGAAGAAGAAGGATGGAATGCTTCAGTTGTGTATTGATTACATAGGGTTGAATCAATCAACCATTAAGAACAAGTATCCTACTCCAAGAATAGATGAACTTCTTGACCATCTTCAAGGTGTGAAGATCTTCTCCAAGATTGATCTCAGGTCTGGATACTATCATATAGGATCAAGGAAGAAGATATCCCAAAGATGGCATTCAACACAAGATATGGGTTCTTTGAGTTCCTAGTCATGTCATTCGGGCTGACAAATGCTCTTGCCACCTTCAACAAGCTAATGCAAGATATCTTTAGGCCATATCTTGATGACTTCGTACTCGTCTTCTTTGGTGATACCTTAGTCTACTCCAAAAAGGAAGAAGATCATGAACCCCAGCTTCGCATCGTCCTTGAGACAATGAGGGCACACAAGCTTTATGCCAAGAAGAAGAAGTGTGCATTCTTCAAGCAATAGATTGAACACGACTCCCCTTTTTCAAGACATCCTGGCTATGCCAAGACCCTATGTTCAAGATATGGTGAATTGGGGGCATTGTGATAATTTTATCAAGTAGACCTAGTTATAAAAGTAGGGTTTACAAAAGAGTGGCAATGAGGGGCCAATAGAGTGATAATCTAGGATCCATTGTTTTAAGGTTTTATAAAATTCTAAATTTTAAAAAATATTCATGTAATGCATAAAAATTTGTATCATAGCTTTAAGTGGCTTTAAAAAATGCATATTTTATGCAAAAATATCACTAAATTGGAGTGGATGCAAGGAAGATAAGTGGGTGAGTCTATGATAACTTTGATTGGTTTCTTGCTTGCATAAGGAGTGTGAGTAGAAGCTTTGGTAATGTGGAGCTAGATTATGGGACAACTAAGTGAGAGGTAGTTGAGTCATAGGGGAGTTGAGCTCTTGAATTGAAAAGATTGTATGTTTTACTTACCCTTTCCTTGAAGCCCTTTCTGACAATGAGCAACAAGAGTCCCCTCTGAGGGATTATTTATATGAAACTCATCGAACAACCATGCATAACGCAATAGTTGACACTCAAATTCATATAATGTGGATAAGTTGGGTAGAGAAACCACTTGCTACACAAAATTGAAATATTTACGCAGCACCATGTCAAGAAACAATGTGAATGATTGTCAGAGGACGTAGGAGCCGTTGTAGTGGAGAATTCGGCAAGGAGATGCTAATACTCAATCAACTTAACTTTCAAGTCATCCTAATCACAAATTTTGAAGTTAAAGGTGACGTTCTCAAATATGTCACTGAATATTTGTCTTGTCAACG
The DNA here is from genome assembly GCF_053477565.2 of Lygodium microphyllum. Taxonomy (NCBI): domain Eukaryota; kingdom Viridiplantae; phylum Streptophyta; class Polypodiopsida; order Schizaeales; family Lygodiaceae; genus Lygodium; species Lygodium microphyllum. Next base: position 59,076,754 of record NC_141141.1, on the reverse strand, counting down.
CATTAAGGCCGAACATGTCAAAATGCCAGGGAAATTGCAATCACTTGACATTCCCCAAATGAAATGGAAATTCATCAGTATGGACTTTGTTGTTGGCCTACCCCAATTTCAGGGAGGATACAACTCCATTATGGTTGTGGTTGATATGCTCACCAAGGTTGCACATCTTATCCCTATTAAGACAAACTATAAAGCCTCAGACATTGCAAGGTTATTTATTAAGGAGATATTCAAACTACATGGGTTACCCAGAAGAATCATTAGTGATCATGACTCTCTCTTCACATCACATTTCTGGAGGGCTATCTTCGAAGCCATTGGGACTCAACTCTATTTCAATACAGCTTACCATCCCCAAACCGATGGTCAAATGGAGCGAGTAAACCAAGTCATTGAGGATATGCTAAGGGCACACTGTTGTCGCGAACTCAAAAACTGGATTCAATATTTTCCACTGGTTGAGTTTTCCTACAATGCTTCTTATCAACAAAGCATTCAGATGACCCCTTTTCAAGCATTATATGGATACGACTGTCGAAATCCTTTAAACTTCTCGGATCCAACCCTGAGGGTTGAAGCTTCAAAGCAAATGCTGGAAGATATGGATGACCAAATGAAGTCAATAAGACAGGACATCCAAGCCGCCAAGGATAGATAGAAGGCATACACGGATTTGAAATGTCAAGATAGATCCTTCGCTGAAGGAGATATGGTCTTCATTCGCGTACGCCCAAAGAAGAGTTCCCTATCCTTAGGAGAATGCAAGAAGCTAAGTCCAAGGTATTGTGGACCCTACAAGATCCTCAGGTGCTTAGGGCCTAATGCCTATAGACTACAACTCCCTGAGAACCTAAAGGTTTATAATGTATTCCATATCAGTCTATTGAAAAAGTATGTGCCTAACCCTAGACACATACTTGATGATCAACAAGTTGTAATGCCTAGCCAAGGAGTCCTTGAGCTACGGCCTGACAGGATCTTAGATGTTAGGAAGAGACAATTGAGATCTAGAACCTTGAGAGAATACCTTATCTAGTGGAAAGATTATCCCGAAGATGCCACTTGGATGGATGAAAGTACTCTCAACCAACAATACCCCCAGTTCTTCTTGAGATGAGGACATCTTGATTCCTCTAAGGGGGAGAGAATGTAATATTTTCACCTAAAATATTAATCAACCTTAAAAAAAACCCCGCACATCTTGCACAAAAGCAGTGCAAAATAATCTCCTGCGTCGATTAATGACGGTGGCTAAGTGTTCCCTCCGCGCACAATGTTAAATTTCGGCTCTGTGTTGTGCAAAAGAGGTCGGGGCTTGAAGACCGCAAGCCGCACGAGAACACCCTTTAACGGGAAGGCCAAATGGATAATGGTTAAGATTAAGGCAATTTTTTTAATTATTTACACCCTCCCCTCAGCTGATGCATGGCACAGGAGAGCAGTGTGAGAGGGAGTGTGAGAACTCTTTGAGACGTGGAGGGCATGGGGAGTGACATGCAGCCCGACTCATGGAGGCTACCTCCCCCCCCCCCCCCCCCCCCCCCCCCCTTAGCACTATAAAACCACCCCCTCCCCAAGCTTGAGGGAGGGGAGAGAGAGGAGAGAAGGAAGATGGCTACCGCCACTATGCTAACCCACTGCCACCTCATCGACGGCTGCCGCCCCTGCGCTGACCCACCGCCACCTCATCTCCATCGCCTTCACTGTCATAACCGTCATCCTCACCTTCCTTCATCGTCATCTTCCCCCTTCCAAATCATTTCCTACTCCCAAGTCATCCTGTACCCCAAAAGCTTCTTAAGATAAGGCTTCCATAAGCCTTGGCACACGGGATTTTCTCCCAGTTTCTTAAAACCCACATCCTGTAAAAGGAATTCTTGCGCGAGGGGGAAGTAGGCGGGTTTTTGAGGCTGAGTTGCCAAGCTTGGAGGGAGTTCGGAGATCACATAAAGGCGAGGACAAATCGTGGAGTCCAAGTCCACTACATCAACGATGGCTCCAAAGCCAAAGACGCAAGGCCCACACGTGGGAGCCTCGAACCCAAGTTTACACATTGACATTGTTGCGAGTCCTCATACCTAGGTTTTTAGAAGTTTAATTCCACATAAATGGAATGCATTGGGCATGTTTAAATTTCATGAGGAAGTTATGAATACAAATTACTCATTCGTCTCACGAGTTTTAATTGCATGTTGCTCTTTGCTTGCATTTCCAAAGTGACAATCCCAATTGCATATTGCATAGGTTAAAAGGATGAAAATTTGTTTAAATGCATACTTGTCTTCCTCCCATGAAAGAACAAGCACATAATGTATCTAGGCAATGATTTCCTAGATATGATTCGTAAGAAATAATCGTTAACATCCGTTAGAATATTGTCCAAAGAATCACATTGCATGAAAAGGAAACCATGGACTTGCCTGTTGCATGTCATATATTTGTCATGCATGAACTTCATTTATCGAAGTTGTATCTAGAAAAGGTTTCATGTCATATTAAAGCCTGAAATTCAACTGCATTAAATGAAAGGTTGTAGGTAAAGTTCTTGATGTAAATCTATGTAGTTTTATGCAAGTTATCCCCCAAATTGTCAATCATTATGATTCCAGCAAGGAAGAGAAATGGTCAATTGCAAACCCTATAGTTGCATTGAAGGAAAAGTCTATGATTTGCTTTCTTACATGGAATGTTGCATGTTGAATTTAGTTATTTGCATCCCTTAGGAAAAGTATTCGCATCTTTTCTAAGCAAAGATTATTCTTGTCACGAGAAAATTAGATCATTTTAGGTAGCTCACTTGTAAGGTATAACCCTCAAGGGATTCATAAAAGCATAACTAGTTGGTATGACAAACACTGCAAAGTGCTAGGTAGGGTTTAGCACGTTAAAAATTCTGTCTAGTATCGCACTTGGGTCACCAAGTCGAGACTTTTGAACCCAAAGGTCCTACCCACATTCATAGAATGTTTGGGTTAATTGGACGCCCATACAATAACGATCTAGGGTTTTACCCTAAGGATCAAATGACCTAATACTAGACTTTCAATTGAGTTTAGAAACCCTAGGGCCAAATGTTATTGACTTAGTAAGGTTAGGGATTGGGTTGGGTCAAGAGGACTCCCAAACCCTACATCTTGACCAAACGTATTTCTTGACCAAGAAACGCCGTTTGATGGGAGAAATGATCCCACAAGTTAGGTGCGACACTTGTGCAATAAGTTGCAATGTCGCATGGCTTTGTGATAGGTTTGGCACTCCTTGGAACAAGGTTGGCAGGTTCCAAGTACAAGCTTAAATTGCAAGAGGATGAGTAGTCATCCTGCTACTGAGTTGCCAAGTTAAGGTAACGAGTAATTGACAAATCAAGTTAGGGTACAAGGATTGCCCAGGATTTACTATCTCAATTTGAGAAACCTAAGGTGTTGGTTAATTTGGGTTAATAGGGTATAAACCCTAACCCAAGGATACAAGGGTAAATAAACAATAAGCCCTTGGGGATCTTGCCAAGTCGCAATTGATCCCGGATCGAATGTTGGATGCATTCGAAGAGAAGGATTCACTCCTTAGCAGTTGGCCAAATAAACGACCACTGGATTGTTTGTGTTTGTATAAGTTAGGAGCATTGTTTGTACTTTCTTTGCTCAAGGAACTAAAGATGGAAAGATAATTAATGCTTTAGGTTGAAGGCTTGGAGGGAGAGGCAGCATCAGTTACCCTCAACTGTCTACCTGACCCTAACCAAGGGGGTTGTTAGCCGGGCCAGGAAAGTGGACCAAACCCGCTGTGAGAGGTCTCTCTGTGGGTGGAGCAAGAGGACGCTTGGGTGCCAGGGGGGCTCTGGCCGTAAATCCCTTGCCTTCCGCGTCCTGCACAAGAGGCCGATGTTACTCGGGATTGGATCTCGAGGCCCACATACTAGTCTATAGGCAGAAACTTGGATTAGTAATCCCTAAGGATTGCTGGATTGCCTTCGGGTGGATTATGGATAGCCTTCGGGCTAGATTATTATGATGTATTCCAAAGACTGACTAATAAGATAAATTGTTGAAAAGGAATTTGCTTGACATTGTTTTTCTATGTCAGTGCTAAGATTACGTGAAGGAACTGGTGATTAATTGGCTAATTAAGGAAGCTGCTTTTGCGTGTCAAACTAAATGTGGTAGGTAATTAGACAACTAAAGCAACCCCGAGGAAAGTGCAGTGGATGTGGCCATGGGTCCATCCTACGAATGGGTGGTCCCGGTTGGCCAGAAACTTTTCTTAAACCAAATCGATAACAAGGAATGTTGACTTAGAATCTAGGAAGCTAGAGTCCCAATTTATGCTGTTTTAGGGGAATGGAATGGGACTATGCCTTATGGGCAGAGAGGTTGATCTTTTCATCCCTCTCATTTCCCATTCTCCTTGAACCAAGTGCAGCATGAATCTGCTTCAACCCTGACGTTTCTGCGTAAAGTAGTTCGCCTAGGATTCGACGCTAGTTACTATTCTAGGAATTTGACCACTAGGAAAACCCTGATTTAGGTCCGGTCCTAAGTGGGAACGGCCGGAATGCTTTCGCTTCATGGTACACTCGGGAAGACCTAGATCGCAAATCCCATGACATTCCGTGGGAGTGCCGGGCGGCGCTTTCTAGACTCTCTTTCCAATGGGCTGCTAAGATATGTCCTATGAGCGAACAGGTGGACATGTTACAGTTGTCAGAGTATTCGGGATCAGAAAATCTCTTAATGAAGAGGTTTTTGAGGCCATTGAAGTTTACTCACTTTGCTGCATCTAAACTTGTGTACCAAGTCCAACCCTTATCACCTAAGCAAAGCCCAAATGCTTGAGAGCATTGAGTCAAGTCGGTGAGACCATTGGCCTCATAGACCTGCTCAAACTGCTCTATGAAGCTATATGGATTGTCATCGTGGGGCTGGTACTTATCGAGCTTCTTAGCGATAACTGGTATCTTAGGCTGGCTCGTGGAACCTTGGCTTACCCCTAACCCTACTAGTAGTGATATTGCTAATGCTACGGTGCTCTGGTCTGCTGCTGTGTTGTCTAGCAATTGCTTCATGAGAAGCTCACTCAACATCAAGTCTCCTTCTAGCGCTCTCTCATGGTCAGTCTGATTCTTGCCTACTAGGTTTAGCACTCGCTGGATATCTCGCATCTCTGCATTCTACCGCCTTAGGCTCCTAGCTTGTTGGTCTTGGTTGTATTCCACTATGCCTTGTAGTGCTTTGTGGGCTAGCTTCCTTTCCTCCTCTAGGTCAGCTATGATGGTGTATGCCATTCTATCATGGTGTTCATATCGAGCGTGAGATTCTTAGATGTTCACCAACTACTAGATCGCTTGAGTGAGTTCCTTAATTATTGCATACAATCCTCAAATTACCTCCACTCAGCGTATGCCTATTCTTTTCCGTGCACTTGTGCTCAACCATGCTTTTGTCTGTTCTTAGGTGTACTTCAAGTGCTGGAAGTCAAGGTGAGTGCAAAGAACAAGTGTCTAAGTGGCTTACGCACTCTCATCTCGTCTTAGGCCTGATAGGCTTGTCCGATCAAATTTTGGCCATCTTGATAGATTTTAGGGTTCCTTGCTGCGTTGTCTTACTCATTTTAGGTTCATTTCGGGGTCTACAACTCCACTAGCTACTGCTAAGGCACTGACTCTCTCAACAACCTACTCAAGCTACTAAGCGGCTATGTCTCGCGAATTCACCCATTCTTTGTGCCGGAATCGAGTTTTGGGCGTCAAGATTGCTCACAAAGGTTTGCCGGTTGAGATCTAGTTGGTTTGGTGCAATTTTCCAAAAATTGCAAAAATCTGACTCGTTCAAATTCTTTTAAATTGCAGGGGCCGAATTGTAGACTCGGACGGACCAAGGGCCAAATAGGAACAATGGCCGAATTCGCGGCTCGAACAGTTGAATGGATGTGGCTGAGGGCTGAGTTAGGTTGGTGGGCCGAGTCGATTGTTTGGACAGGCCGAGGCCAAAAGGACTGAGTGGTTTGGGTCGAATCAAGTTGGCCGAGGGCCGAATATCGGGTCGGTTTGAATGGTTGACTTGGACAGGTCGAGCGATGAGTGTCTGAGTCAAGTGGGTCAAGGGATGATTTTGGGACTCGACCAAGTACCAAGCCACTCGAAGGGGCTGAGTCACGTGTGACGATAGCAATGCCGAGGATAATTTCCGTAAATCTAGCAATCCAAGCACTCTCCAGGCACACACACTTCTAGATCACAACAAGAATGTAGAAGAAAGGGTTGGATATACCTGACACGTGCGAAGAACTCCCCAATGACAAGATCGAATCAAATCACCAATGGAAGCTCTCTCTCTCTCTCTCTCTCTCTCTTAATGCTCAGGGTGAAAAATAAGCTCTTCTTTGGTCTCCTGGCCCTTAAGCTTCTTTCCGGATGAGATCTCGCTATCCCCAATCACTCACTTGCCAACATTAATAATCTCAACCGCTTCTTTTCCCATTTAGCACAATTTGTGTCCTGTTTTGCCCTATTTTACAGTAGTAAAACCTACGCTTTTCCAATCTGATTTCTTAATCCCAACCTATGCTAAATGCAATAAGAATTAAAAGCAAATAACTAAAATGATTTCCCTTTCTTTTCCAATCATCAAACAACCAAAATACTTACATGTATTGAATATCAAAAGCCTCAAACTTCCTACCTATCTCAAGCTCTGTTTTGGGGATAAATCCCTTACTTTGATGTTCAATATGAGGCACGTAAGTGCTCAAGCTTGAATTCGTTGGTCTCGGCAACAACGGAACCAAAATGTAGAGGGAGCTCACGCTCAACCGCCAAGACCCACAGACTGCTTAGTACTTCAAGCATTTCAAGCGAGCTCTAATATCTATCTCTCACTTAGCTGACGTGCCTTCAAGCCTACGAGTGTAGTGAGCTTACCTCAATACTGAAATGAGTTGCCTCCTCCATCGCACACATCAGTAGCTCCATGATCCTAGATGCTAGCTCAAGCATCCTCAAGCCTCCTCCATTGATCTCCATCCGCCATAGCTGCATGCACACGAGAGAAGAGAAGAGAAGAGAAGAAGAGAAGAGGAGATGGTGAAGAGCTTCACCCTTTTGATCCCTCATTCTCACTCACTCACTCCCTCATTCTCTCACACTCCTTCTCTCAAGAGCACACACACAAGCAAAGAGAAGAGAAGAAGAGAGGGCTCTTGTTAGCCACACACCAAAGAATGAGCTTCCATTCACTTTTTGAACTTTATATACAAGCCCTAAAATCCCATGGGCACCCATCCCTTTTTACATGACTAGCCATTGTGGCAAGGTCTTTTTTCCTATTTCCCTCTTCTTGCCTCATGCCTTAAGCCTACACCCATCTATTCTTTTACAAATGGCACATGAGGGAGCCTTGTACTCTTTTGCAAGAGTTTTTAGAGTTTTTTAAAGCGCCTTCTATTTAGAATTGCGCTTTTTGTCTCAACTTAGCTATAGGGGCCGTCCTTGCGCCTTTGCTCTTTTTCTGTCCTTTTTTCATTATTTACTTTGTATTTTTGCCATCTCAAATTGAGGTTAACAATAGGTAATTGGCATTCGTTGGCTGATGGGACTCTTAGCCATCATGCATAAGGGCACTATGGGTAGGTTAGAAGTGATGGCATTGTTATGTTTGTTAGAGTTGAGTCTATAGCTTGCCTATATTCATCCTCCTCCTCTGAGAATGGGAGATCAACATGTGCATCTAGTCACACTCATCCTCAAGGAAAGGAATGTATCTTGTTATATGTCCATAATCGCTTCTAGACCCCTTGAGTCACCCTTTAGCATGGAAGAAATGGCATCTAGGTCCATTAGTGAGGTTTTTCAAGTGTCCATCTCTACTCGGATTGCTTTTGATCTATTGCCTAAATATATCAATCCATTACCCCACTCCTCTATCACTGTGGAATTTCTCATCCAAGGCCTACCTAGCAAGTTATCATAATCCACTCCCTTCATGATTATGAAGTTCACAGAGAATTGGATTCCCACTATCTTTAGGGGCCAATCCTTTAGGATTCCAAAATTCCTAATCTTCATTCCATTCACTAGAGTGACATTGAACCTTGCAATTTCTATCGATGGGTTTCCCTAAGCTTGCATGATTGTGTGGCTAACTATACTAAACCTTGCTCCTATGTCTACTATCCCCTTTCATGTAGCATCTCCTAGGGCAATGTAGGTAAAAATGCATGCATTTCAATGCCTTCCCAAAATGCATTCACTTGTGGAGGCTTAGATATTGGATTCAGCATTAGGCTTGGTATGTGTGTCATTGCAACATGATTCGGCAAGCCTTGCAGTTTACGTTTATTACTTTGTTCTACCCATCACCTTAATTCTTGCCATAATGCGGGGTTTTTCCTATCGTCTTTCCCTCCTTGACTGCAAGGGCTTCCTACCAATGCTCTTGAGTTCTTTGCCAATTAATGGCATCCCCATTTTTCCTATTTAGCTATTCATGTGGTGGTGTTGTCTCTCCTGCTCTCAAGTATGTATGAGAGTCTAATGGGTTCGTGGTTGAGAGTTCATTGATCCCATCCTCAATGATAGGTTTAGCATCTTGCAAGTGAGCTTGTGCTTCCTTTATCCATTCCTTGACCTTATCCATAGTCTTTAGCTACTAATTGGGGTCAGGGTACTCTTCAACCTCAATGCTTCCCGTCTCTCTTATCTTAGGAGTATATGTTTCTACTTCTGCATTAATGATTTGTTTTTCCTTTGTTAATGTGGTCCTATTCTCTGTCTTGAGTGTTATTTTTGCCTTAGTCCTCTTTTTCCTCCTTTTATTGGCTCTTCTTTCCTATGGAGGATGCACCCAAGTTGCTAGGTCCAAGTAATGAGATACTAGCCTATGTTGTTCGAGCTTGTGTCATGACATTTATGGAGATAGGTGTGGCATCATTGTCAAGCAACTTGATACAAAAGAGTGCGATCGAGAGGGCATGATTTTTGAGCTAGTGGAGGGCTTTTGCCTAGGGCAATCGGTGAATATATATGTGATTCTACATTTTGGACACCTCAAGTTGGCCTTCTCTCTATTTATTTGTTCTTTTTCACAGGGCAACGAGATGAGATATTCCTTGGATGGCCACACGTCCAACAAGCTATGGGATCATGGTTCTGAGCTCCTCCTAGGCCTCTGCCTCTCCCTTTTGCCTAAGGCCATGACCATCATACATCTATAGTCCATCAATATGGGATTACCCTCTTTATCATAAGAGATGTAAGGGTCCATGTATGAGTCTTTCTCTAGTGGTTCCTCTACAAAGTACACTAGAGCATCGCTTGGTGAATGGGCCACAATAGATCCTAGTGGCAGTTTAGGGATTCCCATTGGATCAATGTCTATCCATGGAGCATGTGAATTTGAATCATTAGGTGTGGGTAGAGCCAAAGGGGAACCCTTTTGAAGTATGGGTGCCTAATTCTTGGATAGTATGGTTGAGTGTAAGATTGCTAGTAAGGCAACCATCTTGGCAATCAGTAAGTAGTGCATGGTGTCATGCCCAAATCTCCCACAGTTGGCACAAGGCCATGATCTGGATTGGAACATTCAGATGGCAAGTGGTTCCCTCCATAGTGCACACACTACATGTGAGGTCATACTAACCTTTGTATTGACTCCTATAGTTTGGCCAGCTCTGATTTTAGATAAGCTATAGCTTGGGTCTAGCCGATACTCTTTCCTATTTCTTGTTCGCTGGTGGGGACTTCTCGTTCATTGCTAAGTCCTGCAATTCTCTCAGCCTCAGCGTTTCTAAGTGTGTTGCTCCCTTGTTGCATAGTTGAGAGCTCCTCTCCCTGAGAAAGTCATCCACCTATATGGCCTCCTCAAAGACTCTTGCAAACATATCCCTTTGCAGGTTCGAGTTGCTTGCTAGGGCCTTATAGAGTTCTTCATTACGGATCTCATCAATGAATACGATAGAAACCACTCTCTCATTGGGTCCCTTAGCTATGTAGGTATCCTCTTGTAGAGATTCCTCACATGTGTGACGTAGTCTTACATGTCTTCATCTTTTTGGCTGACATTCATAAGCTTAACAATGAGGTTATTAGAGTATCCTACCTCCGATAATCTCTTAATTGTCAAGATTCCTAACCATTGAAGCTATTTCCCTACTCTACCATGGCTAAGATTTTGAAGGAGTTGAAAGAGAAGTTCAAGAGGTTAAAATAGCAGCTACCCTACCCTTTAGAAGTGGTCGACTAAAGCTTGATTAGCAAGGAGTAGAGCAAGACTATGCTAGAGATGAAGAAGATGCCCATTGTGATGTGCACATAATGCATCGAAAAATGCATTGACAATTTTTTACCGATCAAAACCCTTGACAAGCATGGTCTACAAACTAAGCACAATGCATAGATCATTTGCCCCTTGATCATGAATAAAGATCATGTCCACACTAATCATGAAGAAAGATGTCTTTTCTGAACTCCATGAAAGCTTTAGCCAAAACTTGGAAGAGATGGGAAAAAGAAAGCCTGGCGGTATCAATTTGCTTTGCAACTATGGGTATTTTTTTTTAGCCCCTAGTATTTTGGGTGACTCCCATCCCAGCTAGTAATGATGCCACCAAGGTTGCCCCACTTTGCTCAATGCTAGTATTGTCTAGCAAATATTTTTGTGAGTAGCCCACTCACTATAAGGTTGGCTTCCAAGGCTCTCTCCCTACTAGCATTGCCTCCCATTCGGTTCTTACCTGAGACAGCTAGGGTCTTGTAAACCTCATCGATATCTCTCTCTTGGCGCAACACCTGAGCCCTTTGCTCTTGGCTATAACTTGCAATGCATCGCAATGCTATCTTTGCCAATCTCCTCCCCTCATGAAGGTCAACTATGATATTAGTTGCTAGCCTTCCATGATGTGCTATCCTTGTCAGCTAGTCATATTGTGTGACAAGTCACCAAATGTCGTCTGGATACCTTGCCACATTAAGGTCAAGGTCAAGGTCAAGGTCGTTCTCATTCAAGCTCGTGCCTGCAATGGTGGTTGTCTCCTGACCCACTAATGCTTTTATGAGGTCAACTAGCTAGCTAAAGATGTGTCTCTACTCATAGCTAGTCCTTCCTTTCCTCAATAGCCTGATGGTTTAGTTTGCCCTAGATGTTTGTTCTTGGTGTCTTTGGTCACTCGTTTGATTCCCAGGGTTGCACTCCTATTGGTGAGTTCATTTTAATCTTAATCCCCCTTAGTATATTCCTTGTTAATCCAAACACTTATACACTAGAATAGTGCAACTTAACGTAAGTTGTGCAAAATCTTCCAACTTTCACATGCACTTAAGTGTCTACAATGTAGAGTGTAACCTTTGATGAAGTCAACTACATCCAATCGGTTTCATGCCATTGCAACTATTTTTGAGTGGGTTTTGATTGCTCGTGGTAGTCAACTTTGGGTCCTTCACGGGTTGTTACAAGTGATTTGATAGTTGTTCAATTGAGTGGGTCAACTTAGGTCTCGATCCAAGGTAGTGGTTGATGGTCAATTATTTCAGTCACTCCTAGATTGCTAGATCAAGGTTTTTGAGTGCAAACATCCCTAGAGTCTCATAGTTTGGATTCCAACTGGTTGCTCTGCTGGGACAGCTAGTAGTAGGCCCAAAGTTGGAGAAAATAGTCAAAAATAGGGTTTTGGACAACTTGTTTGAGTCCCAGACTCAGTCATCCGAGTCCCTAATTCGACCATCCAAGTGGGCTCCTAAAGGTAAGTGGTTGTCCGAGCGATCAAACTCGGACTTGAATGAGAGTAGCCCATCCGAGCATCAAATTGGCCATCCGAGGCTAGGGGTTGGGCCGTCTAGCTGAGACTCGAATTTGATTCAAGTCCAAGTGGTCCAGACTCTTGTTTGAGTCAAATGTCCAAGTGGACTTAAATATCTTGGATGTCCAAGCTTGGTAAGAATTTGACCATCTGAGGCCTATGGTCACCATCTGAGCGGCACACGAAAACACACTAAATAGCAAAAATATTAACTTTTATGATTTAATGATCAATGTCCAATGCACCCAAGGTTCTGAATTAATGCAACAATCATCAATTTGGTGCTACTGCCTTTGGACTTCTCACTCCCTATCTCTCTCTCAATAACTCTCTCTCAATCTCATAGTGTGCAAATGATCTCTCTCTTCCCCCTTTTCACCTTTTGTTTCTCTCTTTTACACTTTGTTTTCCTTCCTATATGTAAAAATATTTTTCCTTTCTTCCCATGTTTCCCTATTTCTTGGTTACAGAGTTATCTTTTCCTTCTTTTTTTGTATTTCCCAAATCTTATGTCTCAAATCTGATCAAAATATACTTCTTCTACTCTAACCAATGCACAAAAATCTTTTCAAACCTTAACTAATACAAAAGAGAGATCAAATGGCCTCTGAATCCCTCACTTCCTACCTAAAACCAAGTGCCATTTCTAAGATGAACTCCTACTTTGCCACTCGATTTGGAGCACCCAAGCACTCAAGCTTGAATCTACTGGTCTCGATAATGGAACCAAAATGTCATTGCTCTCGTGAGCAAACCAGCAAGACCCAACGCTTATTGCTTTAAGTGTTTTAATCTGGGAGCTATGGCTACCTCTCACATAGCCATGCACACTCTTACACACACAAATGTAGTGAGCTTACCTTTGAATCCAATCAAGTGCCTCCTCCCACGAATCTACCGATAGCTCCATGATTCAAGATGTGCCCTCAAGCAAGCTCCATCTCCAAGCTTTGAGCTTCAACCTCCATAGCCATGTGCACAAGAAGGGAGAAGAGAATATGAAGATGGTGATGAAGAGAGGAGAAAAAGAGCTTCTCCACAATCCCTCACACACAAACACACACACACACACACACATACACACACACACTCTCTCTCTCTCATGCACAAGAATGAAGCAAGAGCAAGAAGAAAGAAGAGAACAAGTTTGGCCACACACAAGAATGAGCTTATTCATTTGTTTCTTGAATTTTGTACATGCCCTATCCCCTCCTTAGGTGGCCATCCCCTTTTTGGTTTGGCCTTTATCCATTCATTTTCTCTCTTTCCTCCTCCTTCCTAGTAGAATTGGCCTTAGCCTGGGCCTCTCATTCCTTACAAATTGCACAGGATAGAGCTAATCACTCTTTTACAAAATGAATTACAAGGTGCCTAGTTCTCTTCTTGCTAAACTATTATGGTGCACTTAGTATTGTGCACTTCCTTTTATATTTAAAACTTTTTCTTGCACTTCATGTCTTCACATTTTTCTAAGTGTGCCTTTGTCTTCCATCTTCCTCTTGCCTTGGGACTGTTGTCTTCCATTTTTTGACTTTTTGACTTTTTTGACTTGGTATTCTGATGGTGTAATAGAGGGAATGCAGGGGAGACTAACTTGCATTAATGGATGTGGTGAAGATACACTCGACGATTTTTTATGAAGAAATCTTGTCCATACTTTTCTAGATTTGATAAAATTACTTAATAGTTGAATGGTGAGCATAGTTAGATGGATAGTCTCCCCATCACTTGCCCCAATCATAGCTAATGGATTTAGAAAGATGTATGCATCCATTCCAACAAATATAGTTCACCCATGGCCCAAGAGGTTGGCAATTGGTCCTCTAGTATAAATTGCTCATTAAGGCGTGTGCATGCCTCATGGACAACATATATGATGTGGGTCTATCTTGAGAGATGGATGAGAGAGAGAGAGAGAGAGAGAGAGAGAGAGAGAGAATGGATGTAGCTCAATTGGAATGCACGATGACCAAATAGTCTTGTTCAATTTCTACATTCACATGGTCATCTAGTATAGTAATAAAAAAGGGAGATATGAACCTAGGTCAGTAGGGGTTATTAAAACAAGTGGCTTACCATTAGGGTAGCCGCTTGATGTGTGTGTGTGTGTGTGTGTGTGTGTGTGTGTGTGTGTGTGTGTGTGTGTGTGTGTGTGTGTGTGTGTGTGTGTGTGAGAGAGAGAGAGAGAGAGAGAGAGAGAGAGAGAGAGAGAGAGAGAGAGAGAGAGAGAGAGAGAGAGAGAGAGAGAGAGAGAGAGAGAGAGAGAGAGAGAGAGAGAGATTCCATATTTACTTGCCAAAGAAGTGAAGATATAGGCACATCAAGACAAACTAAATGCCCGCATGTGATGATTCCCATTTCTCTCTTGTACTCTGGCCGTGATAGCCCACATCAAGCATTTGATCATTGCTTGAGAGATATGGCCAGAATTGGATCAATTGTCCAATAGGATTATCATTGATGAAGCATATGTATTTGGAGGTATAAATGAGGACATTGAAATCGTCCAAGTTTGCTTATATATGGGAGCATATCAATAAGCTTTGGTAATTGTAGATGTAGATCTAGAATGCAACAAAAGCGATTACCTCTTAGGACAGGGTGATAACTCTTCTCTTGCAATCATGACTTTGGTTTAGTGCATTCTACTCCGCCTTAATTGTTTTAGGGCGGATAGACATCCTTACTGGGGAGGAGTTTGTTCCAAAGGTCTTAGATTAGGAGGAATATGTCAAAGACTAGAACACTTCCAAGTTGGAGGTGTTGACAGGTCATTCTTCTCAACAGAAGGGAAAGAAAAAGAACAACAACAAGAAGAAGAACAAGAAGAGAAAGAAAGACAAAGGCAAGGAGTCTCATTGTCACATTTATGGCAATATAAGTCATTGGAAGAAGGATTGCCTTGACATGGATAAGAATGATACTAAGAAGGAGAAATCTGCAAGACTTAGGAGTAGTGGCTACTTTTTCATTAGCTATGTTTCTCAATTTGGAGGTGATTGAGGATTCGACACCAGTGACTATTAGTGCAACGATGATAGCCTCGCAACCTTGTGAATGGATTGTGGACAATGGCACTTCTTGCCACATGAGTCCATCTATAGATAATATTGCCCAAATTTGTTTGATGCATGGGAAAATTCTCATTGGTGATAGCTCTTTGATCCTCCCTATCAAAGGCAAAGGTGATATGTAGCCTTGTGAGTTCTTGATGGAGATTTGAGATAGGTGCTTTGTGCAGGTCATGTGGAGAATGAAGTTTAGAAGATGTGGATTTCATTGACCTTGACTTCTCTTCTTGCATCTTCCTAGACTTAGAGTGAGCTTTGGCATGCTCAGTGTGAACCTCTCAATTATGAGTACCTTAGGAATGCAGCTTGTGGACAGCATGTTTATGGATTGCCAAAGATTGGGGTGAGCCACCGGCCATGTATGTCTTGCATTTGTGGCAAGTAGCATAGAGATGTGATTTTCAACAAAGCTTCATGAAGGGAAAAGGGTCACTTGGAGCTTATTTTGATGGACTTATGTAGACCGATGAGGATGGAGTACTTTAAGGATTGGTTAATCTTTGGGGAGAATATGCCTAGTAGGAAACTCAAGTCCTTATGATTTGACAAAGGAGAGGAGTTTGTCTTCAACGAGCTAGTCAAGTTTTTTGCAGACTGTGGCATTTTGCAAGAGTTTTCCAACACAAACATATCTCAAGAGAATGGCATATTGGAGCAGAATAATCATAGTGTGATTGAGATGGTGTGGACTATGATGCAACATCGATGCATACACCTTGGTGTCTTTGACTATAGGATAGAAGAATTCATCGAAGTCAATACCATGCTCCTACAACCCTTAGTAGCCAATTTGGCCTTATAAGTAAGCTTGGGGCACCCATTGATACTTTTCAACTTGTACACCCACTTGTATGGCATAGCACGCTTTCCACTAGGTAAAGAAATCAAATCTCACATATGATTTTTAATATAGTGAGTCATACTCTAACTGCATGGCTCTCTTCGAAGAGTGATTATCACCTCTACACGCCTTATCATATGTAAGAGGTTCACCAATATCTGTCACCATAACATAATTCATGGAGGGCACGACACACATCAAGAAAATTGACATCTATCTCTAGTAAACCACTTGAAAATAGGTTGTGGGGGTTGTACATTTTGTCTAACATCATGGTCTTGGGCCATTGGAGCATTAGATGCTATAGATTGTCTAGTTGGCTATACAGTAACATGAGGCTCCTCTTGAAATATCACGCTGTGTACCTAAACGACTTGCTCAAGTTGCTTATACATTTTCTTCTCATGGAAAACAACATCATGGCTGCGGCAAATGACCTTCCAAGCCTCTATAGACCCAATAGACAATAGCCCATCTCACCTGCATCCCTATAACTAAAAAAGATACATTTCATGGACTTAAGATCCAACTTATTGTTCTTGTCCTTGGGAACATGGTAGAAAGCCTCACAACCAAAGATATGTAAATGAGCATATGATGGAGGTTTTTCACACCATACCTCCTTGGCAACATGATAGTTAAGAGTAGTGCATATAGTTCCTTACTAGAACCTAGACTATACCCACAAAAGACCCAACATCATGCAAAAAACACCTCATTTAACATGTTAATAGATTGTTGGATCAATAGCAAGAACCACAAATCTAAAGCACATATACAAACAATTACATGTTGTTGAGGAGATAGCCTTTCAAACAGATATAGCTCATTATTGCATCGATTGAATTGTGACCACACACATGCCTTACATGCACAAAGTTGAATTTTTTCCTATTGATTAATCAAAATCCTATTGTGCAACTAGGATCTAGAATTCTAGCTAGGTGAAACCATGGTTTGGTGGTATAAAGGACATTATCTCTTTTTTATAGAAAAAACTCAAACTTGGTTTTTTGTTTAGTGTTAAATGAGAATTATTTTTCCTTATTAAAATTTTTTGGGTTTGTAAAAAACTTATTTTTCACTTTCCCATGATGATTTCCTTACATCTCTCTCTCTCTCTCTCTCTCTCTCTCTCTCTCTCTCTCTCTCTCTCTCTCTCTCTCTCTCTGTGTGATCCGGAGGATTCTTGATCTACATCGATAGCAGACTGAGATCCGACGACACTCGACACATTGGATCTCAGATCTCCAGTTTGCTCTTTCTCCACCGCTGATGTACCACATCCTGCATCCAGGAGGGATCACCTGCTATTAGCGACTTCGACGCTGCTACTACATCCCATGATAGTATATCTCCCTGCATCTGTTACATATACACATCGCACCATTTTATCACAGCCGACAGTTGTTCCCCTATCACAGCCGACATTTGTTCCCCTTTTGTAGCCATTATCTGGAGTACCAGAGCTACATACGCACATACACATATACGACACTTATCACACTCACAGCACCGTATTTTCAATTTCCAGTTTTTAGCTTTTCATTCAACACTTTTATTTTGGATAGCTGGACCTCATCAGTTGTATCACAGTTTGTCTCATAGGCCAGTTTTGGTCTTTAGAAGACGTTAATATAACTCTCTCTCTCTCTCTCTCTCTCTCATCTCTCTCTCTCTCTCTCTCTCTCTCTCTCTCTCTCTCTCTCTCTCTCTCTCTCTCTCTCTCTCTCTCTCTCTCTCTCTCTCTCTCTCTCTCTCTCTCTCTCTCTCTCTCTCTCTCTCTCTCTTCTCTCTCTTTTTGCGGTTGCCCTCCATAGGCAATTTTATGACTATCTATCATAGTGATGAGTGAAAGATTCACACTTGCATCATGAATCCTAATTGTCTTGTAGTGACAAGTTACACACACACACACACACACACACATTCTCTCTCTCTCTCCTCATCTCTATGTGTATGTGTGTGTGTCTCTTTTGTGCCATCCCCTTCCATATTGATGCTAATAGAGCCATCTCCCTCTGTCTTGTGTGTGTCACCTTCCATAGTCAATTATATAGCTCTCTCTCCCTCCTCCCCTCTCTCTTTGTCTTTGTGCCATTTCCTATTTTGTAGCTTACTACTTATAGAATAATTCCAACATGGATAATTTGTGTGGTAGCTTCTCATTCCAAACATTTTGGCCAAGTGAGAATATGTAAGGTGTTTCTAGTAGTGATGTTGTCCTAGGCATTGAATCCACAAATCACAATATAGAGAGGAATTCCAAACTCCACAGGATAAAACAATGTCTCAACAAGGTGACTTCTATGTATGAGTATTCAACTATTAAGAAAAGGAAATAAGGATAGAAAGAAAAAGAAAATAGCAGGTTGAAAGATCCATCTTCAATAATGGATAAAGCAAAGCAAAGAAAGAAGATATATTCAACTACGCTAAAGTTTGGGTGCAAGCAAACATTAGGGCTTACAACAAGTTTCCAGAGAGAGTTATTCAAACAACTCTTGTTGCATCTGACTTTTCAAGATCTACAATCATCAATAGGTAATGTTGAGAGCACTCTTCCATCCAATATTTGTAACATGCTCAACCAACACAAGGTGTCCCAGTTCACACACGAGCTCTTCTTAAAGCAATCATCTTTGACAATAGTGTTGAATAATTTTGATAGCACAACATAAGAATAGTAGATATTTTGGGTGTTCATTGGAGAAACATTGTTGAAACTAGTTCTTATCTTGAAATTAAAGATGATGAGGAATTTTTATCATTGAGTGCATGTTAAAGACAATTGCCTCAATGCAACATCATCACAGCTAAAGTAAGACATCTAATGTATACCTTTTGGAGTAGAGAGACTTGAATTTCACCCAACAAAAAATATATATGTAAAAGATGGAGTAGAAGTGGCAACATGGGCAAAAGAAAAAGAGAAGCAATATCTTTAAAGGCTCAAGCAAGAGAGAGCAAGATACTATGTGGGAATTCCAATAGTCACAATTTGTGACCTATCTTCTCTTATTCTATTGTCATTTAAAGAATAAAGAACAAAGTAACAATAACTTGCAACTGCCACATATAGTGTATAGGTGTTTAGGTGGTAAATACAAGTAAATGTAGGCAGCTAGACACATGCAGCCTTTAATCCCAACAACCTTCCACTTAAAGGGGAAATATGTCCGAGTTTGGAGAAAATAAGAAAAAATGAAAAAGTACAATGTCTGCATATAAGTACAAATGGATGAGGAATAGATGTCATCTCATCCTATGACCATCACCTTCTTAAGGCATAACGTTTCATTGGGAGACTTTTATGAGTAGATCAATAGGATTCTCACTTGTAGAGATCTTAACAAGATGTATCTTCTTGTCCTCAACCACCTCTTTGATAAAGTGGGAATGAACTTCAATATGCTTTGCCTTTGCATTCAAAACCAAATTATATACCAAGTGCATGGCATTCATAGAGTCCAACTATCTATGATATCAAGGTCTGCACCCAAGTGGCCTAGCCATAGGGCCTCCTTGCCAACCTCAATGGCTATAATGTACTCAATATTGGCGTAGTAGACAAGGCCATGTATTTCTACATCTTGAACATCCAAGAAAAAACACCTTTAGCAAAGGTGAATACATAGCCAGAGGTAGACTTCCCACTATCTACATGTCTTGCATAATCGGAATTTGTGTAGCCCGTGACTTTGATATTCTAGCCACCATAACAAATGCACATATTTGTAGTACCCTTAAGATATCTCATGATATCCTTCACAACATATCAATGTCGTGTGTTAGATGTTGCCATATAATGAGCCAAAACTCCCATCACAAATGTTATGTCAGGTCTAATAGCTGTCATGTCATATATTAAGTTACCCACCGTGAATGCATGTGGGATTGTGGCTATCTCAGCCCTCTAATCATTTGAATGGGGACAATCTACATGACTAAACTTCACATGAAAAGGTACTAGGAAACAAAGAGGCTTACCACCCTATATATATATAATCACTCAAGGAATTTATGAATGTACTCCTTGTGTGTGACCGGTAAAGGAGTCCTTTAGAGCAATTGTGAATAATATATATACAAATTGTGAGAGATATACCCCATGTTCTTCTTGAGCTGAGTATTCAAATCATTAAGCTCTCATAAGCACTCCTAGTAATCAACATGTCATCAATATATAGCACCAAAATGATAAGGCTACCATCACATGCCTTCTTTGTGTAAAGACCGCTAATCCATATCACTATGAGAGTAACCTAGTGAATGCATAAAGGAATGAAACTTACGATACCATTCCCTAAGTGCCTACCTAAGTCCACAAAGACTTGCTCAACTTGTACACTAGGTGTTCCTTGCTCTTTTTCTCAAAGCCCTTATGCTACTACGTATAAGTATCCTCATGCAAGTTGTCATCACTATCATTCGCAACCATTGAGACCCTACAGACCACTTATCAAGTCAAGCGTTTCAAGTGAGTGGAAATGGCTACCTCTCACATAGTAATGCATGCTCTCACACAAGGATGTAGTGAGATTACCATTGAATTTGATCCTCAAGTCAAGCGTTTCAAGTGAGTGGAAATGGCTACCTCTCACATAGTCATGCATGCTCTCACACAAGGATGTAGTGAGATTACCGTTGAATCCGAATCTTGTAGTCCTTGTCCTTGAATCCTTTGATGGCTTCATGATTCAAGGTGTTAGCTCAAGCAAGCTCCGTCTCCATGCTTCAAGATCCGATGTCCAGAGCCATGCGTGTAAGAAATGAGAAGAGAAGAAGGAGAAGATGAGGACAGGAGAAGAAGAGCTTCTCCATGGCCCCTCACTCTCATACACTCACATTCTCCCTCTCTCACGCTCCTCTCCCTCTCTTATGCACAAGGAAGAAGCAAGAACAAGAATAAAAAGAGAACCAGTTTGCACACACACACACATACACACACACACACACACACACCCCGAGAATGAACTTATCCATTCACTTTTAGGTTTTATACATGCCCTTCTCCCCTTGGACACCCAACCCATTTCCATGACCATCGTCTAGCCTTGGTGCTCTTTTTCAATCTTTTCCTATTCTCATGGCTCTTTTACATGCACCTTTTCATTTGCAACTTGCACAAGAAGGAGCCTGATGCTCTTTTACAAACAACTAAAATGCACTTTATCTCTTTTACAAACAACTAAAATGCACTTTATCTCTTGTGCACCCTGTTCTTGATTTTTTTTTTCATGCTTCTTATATACATATATATATATATATATATATATATATATATATCTTTAAATGGAAAAAATACAAGGTATGATACTAAGTTGCATCTTGTTCTCTTGCAGGGCAAAGCTGGGTGGAGGCTTAAGTGACTTATGTAGGAAGGATCGGCTTAGCATATAGCCTTTTAAGTTAACTCTCACGTTCAGAGGTGTAGTGGACAAAAATGGATGGTTACACCTCGTGAACCAACCATCACTCGTGTCCTCTACTAGGTTCATACAAACGGTTGGCAATAGGGTAGCTCTGATCACGAGTCTAGTCATAGCACAACTATCTATGCCCGCATTTATATAAAAAAAGAGGGGCAGTAGTTGCTCTTCCTCTACAATGGGATTTTTCTTAAAAAGGATTCTTAGGAGATGGAGATATTTACAATACTAATAAATGCCAGATTTGGGTATGAATAAAACTCCTTGAGGAAATGTGCAATAGATGGACGAATATATTTTTTAGTGAAGGTCATACAGTCCTCTTGGGTCGCGGCATTAACATTGTAAATTCATGGGAAATCATACCTTCCATGCACCTTTGGATCAAAATCTACTTTGTATCTCCTTAGGTAGGGCATGTAGGTTGGATTATCCCTTTTGTATGGCAATGTGCTGCAAAAAGCCATCCATGCATCCATATTGTCATCTCATATGTTCTTTCTCCACTTTAGCTATGATTCATAGTCCCTAATTGTTCTCTTTATCCTCTTATTATTTGGATGGCTCCCTTAGCCACAATGTTGGTTGCCTTGCCTTTTCTTCTAGCCACCTTTTGCCCAACCACATTGAAAGCTTTATCACCTTCTCCACCACTCTTGGTGATAGTACTCAATCAAGTGATCAGGGATAGGAGAAGATGAATTCGAATGGGTTGCAATAGATTTCATGTTGCTCCTATAGGGACAATTCTCATGCCCAATTGACTGGCAAGCACTCTTCACATTGAGGGCTTAGCACTAAGCTTTCTCTGTAGATAGCTTCACTAATTTCCTCCTTCTGCATCTCATTTCTACAATTCTTTTTGGGGCAATGGGGGTCTTTGTCATGTGCTTCTGCTCATGACTCTAGTTGTTGGGGGTGGACTTGACACATTGGGATGCTCTTCCTCATCATTCTCCTATTCAAAATTAGGCCCTTCTTCAAGAATTGGCTCTATAGGCTCCTTAGTAAGGGGTCATGCTTTTGCTACTCTTATTCTCCAAATCCTAGTAGGTTGAGCTCTTACCTAGACATCCCTACCTTGATTAGATGGTGTTGCCTTTGCTCTTCCGTACTTAGGTTGGTGCTGGCCCTGGGTGTCTTTTCATGGAGATCATATCTTAATGCTCTTCGTGTGAGTTCTAATTTCCTTTTGAGCCCATTGATTGTTTCTTCTCCTTTAGTCTGAGTGACATTCAACAAAATGTTTAAGAAAGCTTGCTTGCTACTTTGCTAGCATCCCAGTCTCTATTGCTTATGTTTTTCCTTTGGCTATCATACACTCACTTTCTGATAGCTCCAAATGCTCTGCTAGATCCTTGATTCTAGCATCATTCCTTTTTGTCCATCTTTCATATTTCTCTTTTATCTATTTGAGACTTTGGTTTCACTCTTATGAGAGGATGGTTACCAACAGCTACTCTTGCTCTTTCCTTATTGCAAGCATTTTCTCTTTGTCTTAGCCTTGTCATTCCATCTACTCCTTTAGAATGTGATGCTCATGGAGTGCTACCTAGAGTTGATTCTGTAGCTCTGCCATCTTCTTCATAGCCTCTTCATCTCTTTTTGTCTTTGTGGCCCACAACTCTTGTCTCAACTCATCCCTTTGGTGTTTTAGATCTTTGTTTTCTAACTCTAGGCATTTGTTTTCTTTGGAGTTAAAGGCACATAGTTGCTCTAATGTCATATGGCTTTTCCTTTCTTCTCGTATAGGTCCCGTAGATTCTCGTCACCCTATCTTGCCTTCAAGGCATGTTTCAGCACCATCACTTCCCTTGCAAATATTGTCATTTGTCTTGTCTTTTCTAGTCAAAAGGATGCTAAAGCATCCTTTTCCACTTCTAGCTTGGCAAATGCAGCCTTTCTCTCCTCATTCATTCTATTGCACTAACTTTAGAGCTCTTTCACTAGCTCATCATGCTCCTCTGTGTTGCACACTATCGATGGTACTTAAGTAATTGATACCTCAAGGCATGGCACCTTAGGATCTTGGTGGGATTTTGTATCAATTCTATTTACTATTGGTCTCTTAGCTCCTACCGTTGGGGGCCCTTTTGATGTTGTTGGTGCCAACTCATGCACTTTCCCTAGGTATTACACCCATGCCATCACATTACTTTCATTGACTACTACTTTTGTGGCTCCTTGTGTTGAGGTGGTTGTGGAAGCCATGACTAATGGTAATGCATGCATGGGGGCCTCTCCCTTACCCTCTACCATTGGTCTCTGTTCTGCCTCCTTTGTGGTAACACTTGTTCCATGCACATCTTCAAGTGTCAAGCTCATCATGGCTAGTTCTTGGGATTGAGAGGCTTGTTCTACTGATCTTTTGATGTCAATGGTCGCGTGCTCTTCCTCCTCCCATCTTAACCTTTCTTCCTCATCTTGTTTCTTTTTATGTTCCTCTTAAAGTTTTCTTGTCTCTTCTTTATCCCTTTGCAAGTCTCTGCTTTCTTCATTAGTGGTTCTCATCTTCCTGATGGGAATCCTCAGCATAGTTATTTGCCTCTCTCCTTGAGTGGATGGTGTTGAGCCTTTCTCCCCCTGCTCACTAACCATTCTCTCACTTGAGGTTTCTTGTTGTTAAGTTTGGCAGTTAGCTTTCATCTTCTTAGCTTCTTGCTTTACTTCCTGCTGAACTTTGTTAGCTTCTTCTTCTCCAAGGTTCCGTATAGAGAAAGAGATGGGAGGGCTCACTATCATGGGTGAATGATGCTCATGGATTGGCGATTGTTCTAGTGTTTCCTCCACTTTCTCTTCTCTGTTCATCTTTCCCATGGCCTCTTGTATTAGGTTTGTTAGCACTCCTCCAAAACCTATATTCGATGCCTTGGATGTAGGTATTTTCCTTTATAACTTAGTCTTCATTTGGGGATTCTCTACCCATGGCTCTTAGAGCTGATGCCAGTACCTTAGCTAATGCCTGGTTTGTAATTCAGACATAGGAGTTCAGATTAACTTCGTCTAGTGCCTTGGTTGCAATACTCTCAAGCAGTGGTACCCCTATTCTATTTGTGAGTGTATTATATCTTTGGCTTGAGAAGAGAGAATGTGTCATCTTAGCTTGCAATTTGACAATGGGCTTAGGGATGACTACTAGGATGATTCCATCATTCATGTACACTTGCTACTTATTCATCCCTACCATACCATATGCATCTCTCTTTGGCCTCTTTTATAGCTTGTCCACTAACCTTAGAGCTTTCTCAACCAACTCTAGGCTAAGCACAACTTTCACACTCTTGGTTACATCCCCTTGTTTGATTGCCACTATACCATTGTTCTTCTTGACATCAAAGGATCTAAGATTCTGTGCACTTGTATCATGATCTATTTACTAGCCGATATTCTTGAGGTACTTGGCTAGATTACATTTCTTGACAATCTATTTGGCTGCATCCTCAATTGTCACAAGTTCTTCTAGTTGTGTATGCTTCAGTATCATAATTGGTTGAAAACATGCATCTCCGTGGTTAAGTGATATTTGTTCCATTCTTCCTTGTAAAATAGGAGCCATGCCATTTGGATTCCTATCATAACCCCATTAGGATAAATATGGAATCTCTTTTTTGCCCCTTAAGGGGTTTCTCTCACCTCTCTCTCTCTCTCTCTAAAAAGAGATTCCAAAATAATATTAGAATAAGAGATCTTCTACAATCAACCAAATCTCGTATCTTTATTTTCACTAGATTTCACCTATTATTTTATTCTCAAACTATAGGATAAGGTCACTTTTTCTCAAAATCCTCATAACTTAAAAAAATACAATTTAATTTTTGTAAAAACGAAGCCAATCATTAATATACAACTCTTCAATGCCCTCATGACTTTTCAACATGAAAATATATTAGAATCATTCTCATTCTTGCTTCTTAAAAGGGCGGAAGTTAAAAATGATATAAAATTATGTACACATCATATTTTAAAATTATTTTTTACCTAGAGACACCTTTTTGACTCAAGAGTTTCCTTGTAAATTTTTATTGCTTTTGGACAAGTATATGCCTATTTCTGGGCATTTCTTCATTCCCTCTCAAAGCTCTAGTTTTGTCCGAAATTTTGTGTACTCTTCTCCTTCCCTCCAGAATATGGTTTCTTGCATAGGAATTCTTCTGAAGCAATACTTAGTACTATCTACAACACTCTCTACCCTGCTACAAGCAATCTCAGGAGTGGTTTTGATAGCATTTTCTAAAATCAAATAGTCTCTATCTACAACACTCTCTACCTTGCTACAAGCAATCTCCCTCTTCAGTACTGTGCTATAAGATATCTTCCTCTTCAATACTCTATACTACAAGCAATCAAGTGATAATGGAGGTATCTTTATTTTTTTAATCCCTGTGATGTTATTATTCTTCATAGTTGTTGTTTAATCCGTAAGTGTCAATTCATAGAGAGAGAGAGGGGGGGAAGAGAGAGGATTGTGTGAGATGAACTAAGAAACTAAGTGATAGAGTGACAGAGAGTAAATTAGGGTAGAAGATAAGATGATGTTATTGTTCTCCCCACTAGCCAAGCTTCTATATAAATGTGTGTAAATATCTTTGATCAATTCTTCTTGGAGAGAGAGAGAGAGAGAGAGAGAATATTTTGGATAGAATAGAAGATAAGATTGGATGTTGATTAGAGGTAGATTAAAAGCTAAGATTACAGGAAGATTAGGGGTTGATTAGGGTCTATCATGACTGAAGTCAAGAGAAAGAGACAAGATCCAACTGGGTAAAAAAGAACACAGATATAGTGAATCAAAGGGGTGTAATTGTGTGATTTGAGCCAATCCAAAATTAGTTTCATGCTGTTGGATTGATGCTAACGTGTTGCTCCCAAATATTTAGATGTTCTTACTATTGATCAAAAAATTGGCATCGACTCCTATGCTTACTATTAATCAAAGAAGTGTAATTGTGTAATGTTAAAATTGGCATATATATTTTCTTTACAAGATGTAGGTGCAGGACGTACCAAGAGAAAGAGAGATATTCACTTTCAATTGGAGGATGAATATGCACCAATGTTCAAAAGAACTGTAGAAAGGGATGATGCAATAAGATACAGGATGCAACAAGAAAGAAATGCATGGAAAAAAAAAACATGGACCTTTGGGTTGATGGGTGCATTTATCCACCCGATCCAGTCACTCAAAGGCCACCACAATTTGAAGGGCTTACATCATTTGTAAAGTTTGTTTGTGAAGGCAATTAAGGATTGTATGGATACACATGCAGACTTGTCACACAAGGATTAGCAGGGGTTCATTAAGACTTGACAAATATGCAGACAAGATTACGAGGGAATATGTAGTCTTTGATGGAAAAGGATAGATTATTAGTTGAGAAGAATAGGGAGAACCAAAGCCTACAATAAGCAATGTCTGTCATTGAAGATGCTATGCAGGCTACACACATGCAAAATATGGAGTTACAGTCTAAAGTTATGGACTCGAAGAAGGAGAATTGAAACATAAAGAGGAAGCTTAGAAATATGTTCCCTCATGCAGAGAATGATACTATTGCTAAAGTCCTAAGAAAGGATATGGTCAAAAACGCATTGGAAAATCGTAAATTCAAACATCTTAGGGATATGAGAAACTTGTTTACTACTATAGATGCTCAGGGATTATGTGACAAGGTGGGAATGAGTTCAATTGGATACATGATTTAAGCAAGTCTTCAAAACTAACCGAGTAATGTCTCTGCCAAAACCATTTCACATGAAGAAGGCTCGAAAACAACTAAATGAGAAAGTTTTAGAACTAATTATTGAGCCAACACATCTGGAAAATAAATACATATTGAAGTATAGTTCCAAAGAAGTTGCATTTGTATTGAATGCATCCAACAACTTTGTATTGGATATATGTAGGGTTTAGATTGCTATGGTCAAGTTCTATGATGGGACCTAAAATGGGCTGGCATTGGCTATGGCACTAGCCAGACCTCATGCACAAAATAGACAACCCCACCACACGGCCTCCTGGTGTCCAGGAGCATTTGTAATACACTGGTGTACACTAGATAGACTCAATTATGCATTTGTAGCTGATATGTAGTCCAATGTTTACCTTCCCTTCTCCGTAGAGGGAGATCCCATAACATATAGGCATAGTGCCTCGTCGCACAAATATCAGGAAGCTCCCCTTGGCTGATTGCCACAGCTCCACTGCAACTCTCCTACACCTCGGGGATTGGCCCCAAGATGCATCGCTCCAATATATAAAATATAATGCAACAAACTCCACTCTTTTCTTGTTTTGTATGATCCAGGAATATATAAATCCTCACCAAATAGTCCCAAGTGGGGAGGGAGTTTATTCATTAAAAAAATTGCAAATATGATCCATTATCTCTTTTCCCCCTTGAAGGGGTGTTCCTACGTGGGCTTGCGATTTTGAGCCACAGCTTCTTATACACGACACGGGGCTGGTGTTTGTTAATGTGCGAGGGTGGAGCACTTAGCCCAGGGTCTTTTTGTTTCAGGAAGTTACTTTGAAATTGCTTATGTACGGAATCAAGAGTCATTAATATTTTGTAGCTGAAATATTACAAAATCCTCATCTGAGATCTCATACAGTGGCGCCACATTCTCAATCTGCTCTTGGATACTCACAATGGTAGAGATGTCATCAACACTCATGCCATCATATCGAGCCACCTCATCAACATGTACTGGCACATCTTGTATATCAAAATTTATAAAATCATCAGGTGCATCACGCACCATGATACAATATAACTCTTCTTCGCTTAGCTCCAAAATTTCTAGTACATCCTGCATAAGTAAATATTCCACCCCCTCGATGATGATAGCATGGAGAGAAGCGAGGGGTGGCTCATCACTTGTCGGCATCTCAACAGGACAAGGAGGTGGGTGCACAATGGCTAAGCTTTGTGCTGCCTCTACTCTCGGATCGAGTGTGATCTCTTCAGGTTCCCTCTCTCGAAATACTCTAGCTATGGCCGAGGGGTATATCGATGTCTTTCTCATTGTCCTCTTGCACCTCAGTACACAAAACATATATGGAAAATGTTGCATCACACTCGATGCGATCCATTGTGGCGTTGTCCTGGGATGAGGTGGGCACTACTTTGGCACGAAGATACTGTTCCACATGCATGAGGGCTCGATTTATTACCTTTGCATGGCTTGATTCAGCATGTAAACTATATAGGAAATCTATGTGGACCCATCTGAGAGCAAAGTCCAGAATAGAGCAGGTGAGAGAGTTTGCCGCATCACAAAACGATGCCAGTATACTAGAGCTAGGGTCTATGGTAGAAAGCGAGCTCTTTAGACTCAAGGTCACGCAAAACCTAGGGTATATCTGATCTCCTATGTGTGCATAGCATGTGGAGCTAATCCATGTGGCGAAGGTGGGAGTGGTAGCCATGGCACACAAAGAGAGAAGGGAGGAGAGCACAAGTGTAGGGAAGTAGAGAATGAAAGTGAAAATGAATTTGGAGTTATAGCTTTTATATATCTAGGGTTTTAAATAAAGGTTCTTTTTAAACCCTAAAGTTTCAAATTAAAACTCTTACCTTAGTTTCTTTATTTCAATGCTTTAAAGTAATCGTTAAAATTACTCATACATACAAATGCTTCGTTCTACATCATTATATCCTCGAATATACTTGGATCGCTGAGTATATTCAAGTCCAACTACATAAAATATAGAAAATTTTTAAGAAAAGAAATCTGAAAGACCTTCAAAATCCCTTGGATTCAATTTAATATTTAATTTTAAGAAATAAGTAGAAGAGATGAGCTATAATATATCATTATGCAAAGACAATATTGCATAGATTATAGAACTCCAGCCTGCAATTTAATTATGATTTTAACCAGCACGATTGACTAATTACAGTATGCATTATCGTACACTTGGATCATAGTAAACTAAGATTATCTAAATTAAAAGTACTCAGAAGTTTTAAAAAAGTTTATATTCGTTCTTTATTTTAAAAAATTACAAGGATTCCATTATCCCAAGGATATGTGGAGAAGCACATTGTTTACATGTCATGGATTGCTCACTACGAATCTTGACTTTTCTATTATCTAACTTGAAATAGAAGTTGCAGAGGGGCTCATTGGACGTTAATTGGATTTCTTGTCTTAGAAAAGAAATGGGACAATGGCTCTCTACATTGACCACAAAAGGATTATGACCATTCCACAAGATAACCACATCTATGAGAGTTGTATGTGTCTCATCTTGGGTATCTTGATCCAAGCTGATCCACTCCCCTAGCAAAATTTGCCATCTTCTATATCAAAAGTGAATGCACATAGTTTGTTTAGCGATGAAATACCTGTAATAAAAACAAAAATAATGGTAAGTAAATGCGAATAACACAACAATTTATCTAAGCAAGATCTATATCAATTAAATCAAGGCATTCAAAGTAGTGAAAAAGATTTACCTGAATGTGAGATCAGATTGGTTGACCCTGCATTCAATCGTCTCATCAAAATATGTTCTTTTGGCTTGCCAAGACTCACCCAATAGCTGACTCATCCATTCCTCGAATGGACACTTGCATTTATAAGTAATCTTTGTTTTCTTCAGGACATCACATGAACCAAACAAATGTGCAAACAATGAGAATGGAATAAACCAACTAAGATGCACATCTTTGGAGCATGTGGTGGGTTTCATAGCACTATTGATGTCAGATTTTATCTTGGATTTACATGCTCCCGACAACTCCAAGCTACCAATCAACCATTCACCACTAGATAGTAGCGGCAATGGGACATGCTGCAATCTCTGGCTTTCTACTACATACAATGAATTATAAAAAAAGATATTTTGAGTTGCAAGTTGACTTGCAGAGTTATTATCATAGATCAAAGAACCTATGTCTTCGTGCCAAACAAGTATCTTGCCGCTCAAACATTCCACATTCTTCCATTCATGCAAAGTTGATGGATATATAGCTGTCAGTAAAACAAGATTGAATTAGAACACTGCAAAGATTTTTAAAAACAACTCTGATGCAAAAGAATAAACAATGATAAAATATAAGAACTTACTATTTTGTTTATAATTTGCAACGTAGTTATTGTCGTATACAGACATTTTTTTGTGCATATAAACATGTTGGATCAACACTTCTGTTACTGCACTTGTTCCATTGAACACTTTTCTGAACTCTAAAATTCTACCTTTCCAATGTTTGCTAGGGTTTGCAACATCCTTACACCTGACCTTGAAACTCCCTCGAGTACTTGGGTGCATCAAAATCCAATCCAACTTATAGAATTTATCACAAATTCAATTACCGCCACTATCTTTCCTATTGAATTCAGATAGACCTTGGCATACTTGGCAATGGGCTATGAAGGCTTCATTGGCGCCGTTGGCTACGCGTGAGAAGCTCCCACTAGCTTGTAGGAAAATATTCCTGGGAGGTCACCCATCCCGGCAGTGTCATCACCCAAATGCACTTAACTACCAAGTGACTATCCACTAGGCTAGTTCTTTTTGTTGTTCTATACTACAAACATAGTTTTAATAAGCTAGTCTTGGGAGGGTTTTCCAAGTCTTTCTTCCATGAACTAGCATATAATACTTCATTAATAATAATTATTATCTTCTTAAGTAGAGTCAATTTCATTTAAAAATGTGCAACATAAATAAATTTTCTTTGGAATGTATACGCACATTAAAATAAACTAAGTAATGGGAACATTACAATTGCAATCTTTACAAACTTAGCAGCATTACGGAATAGGGTGGGCTACCACATCTAAGATTGCAGCACCTTACATGCTATAGTGGCTTCACTGAAGTGTCCTCTAGCAATTCCACCATGTGCTTTAGGAAGCACATCATGGATTTTGTGCTCACACATGCATTATCACAATGACCTATCCTATCCTATTTTATAGAGCTCATTGGCAATTAGTTGATAGGGTCCTTAGGCAATCCATGCTCTAGGACTTGGAACATGTCATTTGCCCAATATGGCATTAAATCAGCCCTAAATAGGTTCGTCTCATTGGACATGCTAAAGCACGTGTGCATCAGGCAAGCCATCTACAATGCCCTGTCCAACAGCTTCTCCTATGGGTATGTAGGACACATGGTTTTCCATGTAATGCTACTTACCCTTACATACAACCACAAAGAAGTCAAATTCTAGAAGTAGGAGTAACCATTTAGCAATGCGTCTTGTGGCATAAGGTTTGTTTACTAAATAAAGCAATGCTTGATGGTCAACAAAGAAGATAAAGGGCATAGCCAAGAGATAATTATGAAACTTATTTACATCGAACACCATGGCTAGGACTTCCCTCTCCATTATGGAGTAATTCATCTATGAATCTATGAGTTGTCTGCTAGCAAAGCTCACAAGATAATCAATATTATGCTCACTAGGTTGGCACAAAATAGCTCCCATGGCCAATTGCAAGGCATCAATGTGCATATGGAATATTATGTTCCAATCTAATGCTCATAGGATTGGTGCAATTGTGAGAGCCTTTTGAGTTCCTCCTAGATGCGTTGGCATTCCTTGGTCCACTCGAATAAGATAAAATTTTTGTAAAGGAGTCTAGCAATCAATTCATAGTTCAAAACAAATCACTAATAGTACCTTGTGTGTCCCAAGAAGCATTGAACTCCCTTATAATTCGTGGATGGTAAATCGACAATGACTCTAACTTTGGAGAAGTTGGGGGCAATGCCATTATTAGACACTACATGCCCTAGGATTCATCCATGTTTTACCTAGAACTAGCATTTCAAGGGGTTTAAGGAGAGATTATATAGCCTACACCACTTAAAGATTGCGCAAAATTTATCTAGGTGTTCCCTCTAATTGGAGTGAACACATACCGTCATCCCAAATGGCATGACTATGTAGACAAACATGCCCCATTCCATTTTCAAACGATGTCTTATGCCTATCATCAGGGTGTATCTGCACCTGGTTATAACATGAGAAGCCATCTAGAAAACTATAGGCCTCTTTTTCCGTTGCTCTCTTAAGCATGTGCTTTGTATAGGGTAGTGGATAGGTATCTCTCTTTATCACAACATTGACCTTTTTTTAGTTTATGCACACTCAAATTTTTTCATTCTTCTTCAGGAAAATCACTATGGGCGATACCCAATATGTATGCTTGATTTCATAGATGAATTTGGCTTTCAACAGCTTATCTATCTCCTCCTTGACAATGTGTGCATGCTCTGTATTCATCAGGTATGGTCATTATTTAATTGGTGTTGTATCAGGAGTCATCGGGATCTTATGGGTCATGATCCTTGAATCGACTCCTTTGAGTTCATCTAAGGACTAAGAGAATATATCTATGTACTCTCACAAGAGAGTGACGAGATCATCCTCCTCTTGCTTAGTCACGTCGTCAACTATGACCATGGATTGAGGCTTTTTCCCTCCCCCTGCTACCAAGTTGACTTCCTTGACCTTAACA
This sequence comes from Lygodium microphyllum, assembly GCF_053477565.2. Lineage (NCBI taxonomy): Eukaryota > Viridiplantae > Streptophyta > Polypodiopsida > Schizaeales > Lygodiaceae > Lygodium > Lygodium microphyllum. The sequence goes on along the minus strand of NC_141141.1, from coordinate 59,044,142 downwards.
CACCCTTCTATTGGTTCATTTGCTTGTCCTTGCCTCTCAGCTCCTAACAAGATCACTAGCCCGTGGATCTCCTAGAGCTCAATTTTGTTAGACAAAATATGGAAAGGAACTAGTATTGGTTGTCTACTAGAGATCCTGGCCATCATGCAAAGTGGTACTAATAGTGAGGTCTTGCCCTTCGATAGTTGAGATGTTGTGGATTTATGGGACTCACAAGCTATCCTTTTAGCCTACTTGTAATCCTGTATGTCATTTTAGAATGACATGTAGATGGTGGCTAGCACATGCATCTAATCCAAGGCAAGGGATATATTTCGTTATAGTAGCCCATAAGAATTCCTAACCTATGAGTCTCCTTTCAAGATAGTGGAAATGGCATCTAGGTCAACCAATGTGGTCTTCTAGGTATCCATCTTGACTCTTATAACCTCTGATCTATTGCCTAAGAATATAAGACCTTTGCCCCAATCTTCTATCACTTGTGCATTTGCATCCATGTTTGGCTTACAAGGATGTCGTAGTCCACTTCCTTCATGACTATGAAGTTCAATGAGAAGTGGACTCCCGCTATCTTTAGGGGCCAGTCTTTCAGTACCCCAAGTGACCTAACTTTCATTCCATTGGCTAGCATGACATTAAACCTTGTGGTCTCCATAGGTGGGTTACCCCAAGCCTGCAAGATTGTATGGCTGAGTACATTGACTCCTACTCCTGTGTATACGATCCCCTTTCTTGTGGCATCCCCTATGCTATGATAGGCAGAACTGCATGCATTTTTATGTCTTCCCAAAAATCATTCATGTGTAAGAACTTAGGTACTGAGTTTAAAGTCAATCTTGGTATCTGCATGGCTATGTCATGGTCAAACAAATCGGTCGCTCCAAGCTTGTTTGGTCCTTCTACCCACTTCTTTAGCACTTGCCATAAGGTTGGGTTTTGCCTAAGCAGTTCTCCCAAAGGCAAAGTCATAGGGGCTGATATCAAGATCATGAGAAAGTTTCCAATCAGTGACTTTTTGTTAGGCTCTACACTCTTTTGCCAATGATCTTGGGCAGTCTACCTATGTGTGGCATATAGGCTCTATCTATGCAGTGCTACATTGGGTGCGGATATGTCTCTTAATATTAATTGAGTAGGCAAGATTGGTGTGCTCACGCTAGAGAGCTCATCGATCTCATCTTCGATAATGGGTTCCACATCCTTTAGGTGCACTTGGGCTTCTCTCACCCACTTCTTGACCTTATCAACCACTTCTAATTGGTGCCTTGGATCGAGATATTCTCCAATCTTGGTACTTCCCTTTCTATTGTCTTAGGAGTAGATATCTCTACTTTTGCATCTATGACTTGCTTTGGTAATGTGGTGGCACTATCCATATTAAGTGTAATCTTTGTCTCAGCCCTCTTTCTTCTTCTTCTACAGCTTTTCTTCCCTATATTGAAGCTACTTTGAGGTTGCTAGGTTCTGGCAATAAAATATAAGCTTGCTTTGCCTCTACTAGGGTCATAGCATTCAATGGAATCGATGTGGCTTCACCATCAAGTGTCTCAAATATGAACAACCCCAATGGTATGGATGGCATGATAGTTGAACTAGTGGAAGATTTTTGCCTAGGGCACTCAGCGTACAAGTGTGTAATCTCATACTCATGGCATCTCAAGTTGGCCGTATCTTGATTGGCTTTCTTTCTTTCAGGGAATCAAGGTGAGATGTGCCCTGGGTGATAGTAAGTCTAGTATGTGATGGGTTCTTGGTTCTATCCTCTTAGACCTATATCTCTTTTTCTACCCAATGCCATCACCAGAATAGGTATGAAATCCATCAAGATGGGATTATCCTCTTCATCATACAAGACATAAGGGTTCACGTATGCTCCATTCTTGTTTGGCTCCTCTACGTAATGTATCAGAGCATCGCTCAACAGATGGGTCACGATGGGTCCAAGTGGTCTAGGTATCCTCGTGGGGTTGATATCCATCCTACGAATAGGTGGCTATGAATCATTGGGAGCTAGTGGAGCTCCCCTTCCAAAATGTGGCAGTCTATTCCCTAGGTAGTAAGGCTAATTGTACTATTATGAGTATGGTAAACGCCTTGGTAATCAATAATGCATTGCATCATGGTCAAACCTATCGCAATTGGCACACGGTTTGGATCTAGGACACATACACTCAGTTGAAAAGTGGTTTCCTCCACAATGCACGTGAGGCCATGCATGCCTTCTCATCATCTCTTAAAGCATAGCCAACACTCCAGCTTCACATTTGCCAATTCTTGGCTCTAGTTGACACTCTTTCCCTTGTCTTGAGTGCTCTTGCTAGATCTTTCACTAATGGTCATAGCTCTTTCTGAGGTTTTAAAGGCAGTGATGTCTTGATTTGTGGGTCTTGAGCTTCTCTCCTCGAGCAGGTCGTCCACTTGTATGGCTTCTTCGAAGACCCTAGCTAGCACATCCCTTTATAGGTTTGAGTTTCTCACCAAGGCCTTGTAAAGCTCAAGTTTTCTTCAGATTCTACTTATGAACATGGTGAAGACCACTTGTTCACTAGGTCACTTTGTGCGACAGCAGCTGGGATTCTCTTAAAGAAGAGACTCCGCCCATGGGTGACATAATCTCAAATATCCTCCTTGTCCTTTTGACTAACATTCATAAGATTGACGATGAGGTTGTCAAAGTATCCTACCTTAGATAATTTCTTGATGAAAAGACTCTTGAGGTTATTGAAGTTATTGCATTCAGCATTGTCTAGACTAGTGTACCACATTTGTCCTTTGTCTCCTAAGAAAAGTTCAAAAGCTTGTGCACATTGAGCAAGGTCCCTGAGGCTATTTGCCTTGCATACTTACTCAAATTGTTCCATAAAGATATATAGGTTGTTATCGGGCTGATACTTATTGAGTTGCTTAGCAACTACAAGTATCTTGATCTGGCTCTTAGAATTCAGGGTGATTCCTAGTCTTGCTAGCAATGAAGTTGCCAAGTCTACTCCACTTTGCACTATAATTATATTCTCTATGAGGTGATTTGTAAGAAGCTTGATCAGCATAAGATCTGGCCTCTAGTGCTCTCTCCCTCTCAACATTTGGTCCTATCCTATTTTGGTTGGTGAGTGCTAAGATGCATTGGATTCACGCATTTCTATGTCTTGCCTCAATTTTTTAGCTCACTGCTCTTGGTTCTAGGCAGCTATACCCTCCAACTCTTTCCTTGCCAAATTTCTCTTGTAACATGCCACTTGTCAGCTATCCAGACATGTTTTTAGTGGTCCATTGAGAGACAAATCTAAGTGACGCTGCCCAACACTCCCATGGAATGTTACGGGGTTTGTCGTCTAGGTTTTCTCGAGTTCGCCTCGCAACGGAATGTTTGTGGCCGAAACCCACTAGGATCAACCTGAAATTTGGATTTCTAGTGGTCAAGATCTCCTGATGGTGTTCTAGCATTGGGTCCCGGACATCCTACTTTACATAGAGATACCCAAGCCGAAGCAGCTCCATACCACACTTGGTTCAAAGAGAATGGAAAACAAGATGGATGTGTCGATCAACCTCTCTGCCCATAGGGCATAGTCCCATTCTAGTCCCCTAAAATGGCATGAATCGGGTTCTATCATAGCAATACCTAAAGGTCGTACATCTGTAGAACCTTTTGAGAAGCCTCCCAGTTCTCTAGGACCACCCTACCGTCGTAGAATAGACCCGTCGGGGGTTTCGCCCACCTGCTTCCCTCAATAGGCATTCTTTATTTATCTAATTAGATCCTACCACATTTATATGTAACATTTAAAATCTGTTTCTTTAATTAATCCTTTTAAGCAGCAATGTTCATTCGCATAACTTATGGCACTGATACAGAAATAGTTGGGACAGGTTCCTTGCAAGTAAACTTTATATTGGCATTTTAATTGAGATACAAGTCTTGTACAAAAAGGACAATTCTCGCAATCCGTGAGGATGCGTCTTATTTTCTCCAAGTTTCCACCCTTGCACTAGCAATAGGGTCTCGAGAATCCATCTTGAGTCATGTAGATTGTTTGAGTAGGACTTGGAGGCAAGGAATTTAGAGCCAGAGCCCCCTTGGCATCCAAGCATCCTCCTATGTTCAAACTAATCCACGGAGAGACTTCTCGTAGTGGGTTTGGTCCATGTTCTCGACATGGTTATTTAGAACCCCCTTGGATAGGGTTGGCGGCCAGCTCTAGGGGTGGTTTGGCGTGCCCTCCATGAATTTAACTTGATTCATTATTGTAATTTCTTTTATGAGTTTGGGTTATACAATCCTTTCACAGATGGTGTTCCTAAATTTACAAGCACAAACAACAATGAAGGCGAGTGCTCACGACATCTGTTAAGGTGGAGTCCCTATTTTTGAATGCTTAGCGTTCACCCTTTTTTTTTAGTTTCTTTCTTGCCTTGGTATCAATTGCAATGATCCTTTGAGGGATAGGGAATACCCTCATTCTTATGCGATAGGAGTGAACAATTACGCCATTGTGTTTATATCCAATAGCTCCCAGATGGTAATTGTCCTAATTTGCTAACCTTTAGTCCGGGGTTCTTATCTTGAGATCACATGTCTTAGATGATTCAAACTAGGATTTCAATTGGTCATTTGGTAACCATTTTCCCCCCTTAGAACTTTATCGAGGTTTCTAAGTTTTCCTTAGGGTTTCATTCTCTCAAGATTTCACACAGAAACTTTCGTTCATTTCTCCCACAAGCCAAGAGTAAACTAAGTCCCTTGCAATCCTTGAGTAGTTGCAAGCATCGAATGTCGCGTAGCAAATGGTCATTCTTTCTTGCGGACACAAAATTCAAGTTTTTCTTGTATTGACATCGAGTTGTATCATAGTTTAAAATGATACCTCTAAGGGTGTATTGGACTTATCACAGCTAGTTGCTAGGATAGAAGCCAATGAGAGTGTCTACTTGACTCTAAGTCAACCTATGTTCGTAACAATAATTTAGCTTATTTACAATTAACCCAAAGAAGTCAAATTAAACCCTAGCCCTACTTATCATATAGGGATTCATTTACTGAATTGTCTCTTGCAGTTAAGTTTAACCATTTTCATGCGCATCTTAAATCTATATTTTAGGATGAATCTCTATCATGTAGTGCAATCGAAACTATCCACGATGCCACACAAATCCAGATGCAAGTCTTGTTGAGATATCGAGCTCCACTCGTGATACGCCAGGGTGACCGTTGTGTATTTATGTCACCGACTTGTCAGTTGCAGACGCGGTTGGTACACCGCCCATGAATAATAGCTACATGATAGCTATCCTTATCTACTCTAGTTCGTGGCTTAGTTAGTATGCCACCTTAGTTAGTTGAGTTTGGTTTGAGACCCATATATAGGGTTCTTCTATTTCTTTGTAAGAGAGTTCTTTTGGCTTACACAACTAAGAAGAGGAAAACTGTTTTCAGCCTCCACCTCTGTGTGTATTCCCCCATTGTGCAAGCAAGAAAGCTACAAGTGAGACTCCTTCCTTCTCTCCCACAATCTTGTCATGGTATCAGAGCCTTGTTCGTGGTAAGGAGCTCAAGAAAGCAAGCCAAGCTCGCGGTGTTGTGGTAAGAGGAGCAGTGTTGCTTTCATTTTCTGTTTTGGGAGCAGATCTCTGCAGCAGGTAGCACAGCCGGAAAGTGCACGAGTGCATTGTCTCAGGTTGAGACGCCCTTCGCGGTGAAGCAAGAGGGCAATATATGCTGCGGGAGGGGGCTTTAGCCAGTGGTGACCTTGTTTTTTTTATTTGAGGCCATTTCGGGGCCTTTTTTGGAGGCGGAAGTTTTCTGCACACACTCAGGAAAAGGCCCAGTTTTATGCTGTGCGACCACTGTTCTACAGGTCGGTGAAAAGTTACCACAGAAATTGCATTGTATGCTTATGTGCAGAGACATTGGGAGTTACAGAATCATCCTTGGTTCCTGTTTATGCAAAATCGTCACTAGGAAGTGACTGTGTGGTCAAATACCACTTTCGCCAGTTTTGCAGATTTGCCCTTGTGAGGGTGAAGCTGTGTTTTTTGCAGTGATAGAATTTTTTGCAGTGTTCTATAATGGCGTCTGATTCTCTTTCACAGATTGTCATTGAAAAGCTTGACAAGAACAACTTCCAAGCATGGAAGTTTAGAATGACGAATTTCCTTATGGGAAAAGGATATTGGGAATTTGTTGCAGGAAATGAAGAAGAACCAGTTCTTCCTTATGTTCCCAATCAACAGCAAATGCAGGCATTTAAAGCATGGCATGAGAGAGCCAAGAAAGTTATGTATTGGCTGTCTATCAGCATTTCAGATTCTATAATTGTGCATATTCAGGATGCAAGTACGCCAAAGGAGGCATGGGATACTTTGTCAAAAATGTATAGCACAAATACGCAAGCCAGGAAAATGCAGCTCAAGCAAGAGTTGCACAATGTGCAAAGAGAAAGTATGAGCATCAATGACTACCACATGAAGATGAAGAAGATTGCAAATGCACTTGCTTCCATTGGGTCGCCAGTGGAAGATGATGATTTAGTCTCAGTGACCTTGAATGGTCTAGGAAAGGATTATGCACAGTTCCGAACATCCATTTCCGTCCGTGAAAGATTTCCTGATTTTGAGGAGTTGATTGCTCTTCTAATTTCTGAGGAGCAGAGAAATGGTGGTGCATCTTCTTCAGGAGGAACTTCAAAAGAAGCTGTCTTCTACTCAAATGCTGGAAGAGGTAGAGGCAGAGGTAGAGGAGGCCGATTTGGAGGCCGTGGCAGAAATCAGAATATGCAGCAAACTCAAGAAAACCAGTCCTATGAAGGAGGACGTGGTAACTCTAGAGGCAGGGGGAGCCAAAGAGGTCGTGGTGGATGGCAAAGAGGCCAAAATGCAAACAGTAATGTTGAATGCTACTACTGTGGTAAAATGGGTCATATGGCTAAAGACTGCTATAAAAAGCAGAATGACATCATGAATGGAAAAATGCAACAAGGGAATTATGCATCTTCTAGTAGATAGGGTGATGACAGAAATGAGCACTTGTTTATGGTGCAGCACATGAACAATTCTGTGACAAGTGCAGAAGAAAGCAATGATGTATGGTATGTTGACTCAGGTGCATCAAACCACATGACAGGTCATGCAGAATGGATGGAAGATGCAAGGAAAATGGAAAAACCAGGATTTGTGGAGACTGGTGATGATACTGCACATCCTATTGTGCAGATTGGAAAAATTCCTTTGTCTATGCAGGATGGGAAAAAGAAATACCTGTCTGATGTATTTCATGTTCCCAATATCACCAAGAATCTGGTTTCTGTTGGTCAAATGGTTGAGCAGGGCTTGCAGGTCAGATTTAATCCTCATGGATGCTTTGTTGAGGATATGAAAAATAAAGGTCGCTTGATAGCAAAAGGAAAGAAGAAGGGCAAAATGTTTACATTGGATGCAGACATGTCTGAATTGAGTGCAGCAATGTTTGCACATGGGACCGGTGTAGTTGCAGATATTGATATCTGGCATAAACACATTGGTCATGTTAATGTACAGCGACTTAAATCAATGCATGCCCAAAATATTGTTGCAGGTTGCCCAAATTCAAGGTTGCAGAAATGCATAAGGTATGTGAAGCCTGTCAGTTTGGAAAACAGGCAAGGAAACCATTTCCTAGACATGTTCAAGAGAGTGAGAAGCCATTGGAATTAATCCACTCTGATGTGTGGACTACTAAAGCTGCATCTCTTGGAGGCTGTCATTATTTTGTCACTTTTATTGATGACTATAGCAGAAAAGTTTGGGTGTATTTTATGAAAAAGAAAAGTGAAGTTTTTGGGCATTTCAAAACCTTTAAAGCTATGGTTGAAAAAGAAACAGGCCTGCAAATAAAATGCCTAAGGTCAGATGGAGGGGGAGAGTACCTCTCAAATGAGTTTGCAAGGTTCCTGCAGGAGCATGGCATAAAGCAGCAATATTCATGCAGTCATACCCCACAACAAAATGGAATTGCAGAAAGGAAAAACAGGCATATTGGAGAGGTATCTCGTGCCATGCTCAATGAAAAAGAGTTGCCAGATTTTTATTGGGGGCTGAAGCAGTTGCTACAGCAGTCTACATAATGAACAGGACTCCCACTGCAGCAATACATGGGATGACTCCAGAGGAGAGGTATACTGGTAGGAAACCAGATATTTCTCATTTGAAAATTTTTGGTTGCATTGCCTATGTACATGTGCCAGATGAGCTGAGATCCAAATTGGATCCAAAAGCTGAGAAGTGCATCTTTATTGGTTACTCTCTGCAGCAAAAAGGGTATAGATGCTATAACCCTTCTACTCGTAAGTTTACAATGAGCAGAGATGTTGTTTTTGATGAGATGAATAGCTGGTATAAACCAGTAAATGTGATTGATGATGTGGATGCACAAAATGGTAATGCTACACAGAATTCACAGCAGCAGTCACAAAATATTAGTGGACCTGGAGCGTCCTCTAGCAGTGGTTCACATTCTTCACCATGGACAGGTAGATTGAGATCAGGAGAATCTTCTCAAAGTAATGCAGATAGTGGTATGCAGGTATCACGAAAAGGAAAAGAGAAGGTAGATCAGCCCATGTTTGATGTGAATGCAGGTCACTCTTATGTGGATGGTGAATCCAGTGGCTCAAAACAGAGCATTGATGATGAGTTGGGTATTCCTTCTATTATTACACGTGGAGTAAGGAAGACCAGGGATGTTTTGAGAGCACCTGGGAGTGAACCTACTTTGCGCAGGTCTACCAGAGCTAGGTATCCTGTGGATAGGCTGAAATATGATGGATTTACAGCCATTCATTATGCATATATGGTTAAAGTGTTGCAGGAACCAGAACCCACTTCTTTTGAGGAAGCCATGGGAAAAGAAAAATGGGAGAAAGCCATGGATGAAGAAATGGATGCCTTGGAAGCAAATGCTACATGGGAATTGGTACCTTTACCTAAAGGTAAAAATGCAATTGGCTGTAAGTGGGTTTATAAGGTGAAGCACAATGCAGATGGTTCTGTGAATAGATACAAGGCAAGATTAGTAGTCAAGGGGTATGCACAAACATATGGCATTGACTATGAAGAAACATTCAGTCCGGTTGCAAGGATGGCAACTGTAAGAGCAGTCGTTGCTATGGCTGCATCAAAGGGATGGTCTTTACATCAGATGGATGTAAAGAATGCCTTCTTGCATGGTGATTTGCAAGAAGAGGTCTATATGGAGCAGCCACCAGGTTATGTGCATGCTGTTCATCCTGAGTTTGTTTGCAGGTTGAAGAAAGCCTTGTATGGCTTGAAGCAAGCACCTAGAGCATGGTCTGACAAGATAGGACAATATCTTGTCACTATTGGCTTTCAGATTTCCAAGGCAGATTTCTCACTTTATGTGAGAAAAACAGAGAAAGGTATTATGCTACTTGTCATTTATGTTGATGATTTGATTATGACAGGTGACAGTGATGAAGATATCCTTCATGTGAAAATGCTATTGAAGCAGAAGTTTGAGATGAAGGATTTGGGAGAGCTGCGTTATTTCTTGGGCATTGAGGTGATTAGATCACCAAGTGGGATACAGCTCTTGCAGAGGCAGTATGGATTGGACATGCTGTCCAAATATGGGATGACAGGCTGTAAGCCTATTTCAGTTCCTTTGGAGCAGAATGTGAAGCTGAGCACAGATGCAGGTGAGCTTCTAGAAGACCCTACTATGTATAGACGCATAGTAGGAAGTTTGATTTATATGACTATTACCAGGCCAGATTTGAGCTATGCTGTTGGATTGGTAAGTCAGTTTATGCAGGCTCCAAGGAAACCACATTTGGATGCGGCTAGACGCATACTCAGGTATGTGAAGTCCACATTGCAGTATGGACTATTTTATGAGTCTGGGGTTCAGATACAGTTGCATGGATACACTGATGCTGATTGGGCTAGTAGTATTTCTGATAGACGATCTACCAGTGGATATGTGTTCTCTTTTGGGAGTGCTGCAGTCACTTGGAGCAGCAAGAAAAAGCCTACAGTTGCCTTGTCGAGCACAGAGGCTGAGTACATGGGTGCAGCAATGGCTGCATGTGAGGTAGCTTAGTTGCATAAGCTACTTTATGATATGCATCAGTCTACAGATGGGCCAGTTGTCATTTATTGTGACAACATGAGTAGTATACACTTGGCAAATAACCCAGTCTATCATGCGAGAACAAAGCACATTGAGGTGCATTATCACTATGTGCGAGAGAGGGTTTTACTAGGTCTTATTGATCTAGTTTATGTTAGCACAGAGGATCAGGTAGTTGACATATTCACAAAGGCATTGGGCGCAGAGAAGCTACGCAAGTTCAGAGACCTGCTTGGTGTGCAGGAATTGGGATTGAGCTCGAGGGGGAGTGTTGAGATATCGAGCTCCACTCGTGATACGCCAGGGTGACCGTTGTGTATTTATGTCACCGACTTGTCAGTTGCAGACGCGGTTGGTACACCGCCCATGAATAATAGCTACATGATAGCTATCCTTATCTACTCTAGTTCGTGGCTCAGTTAGTATGCCACCTTAGTTAGTTGAGTTTGGTTTGAGACCCATATATAGGGTTCTTCTATTTCTTTGTAAGAGAGTTCTTTTGGCTTACACAACTAAGAAGAGGAAAATTGTTTTCAGCCTCCACCTCTGTGTGTATTCCCCCATTGTGCAAGCAAGAAAGCTACAAGTGAGACTCCTTCCTTCTCTCCCACAATCTTGACAAGTCTTTCCTAAGTTGGTGATGCAATGCAGAGCTTCTATTCTTGGAAATTCATTTCAATGAACTCATGCAAATCATAAATTGTGACTTATATTTTTTCTTTGTGCGAGGCACATGAATTCGTCATGCCTAATGTAAATGCAAGTCACATCTCTCTAATGGTTTATAGGATGCCATCATCTTACACGGTCTTGCATATTATACATATTGGTAACCTAAGATGCACTCGCAAAAATTCGTGCCTAATAATCAGCTAGTATTGCAACAATCCATAGATACTCAATCAACTCGTGGCCTATCATGACCGTCATGAACTAAATTCATACGCATCTACCTTTCCGGTTGTACAAATCACATAATGAAAAAATATGACTACTTTCTACAATAACTATGCTTTATCATTCCGCTCATAGGACAAGTCACCATAGCGGCACCTGGTTTTGGAGTGACGAATTGTCATTTATACCTGATAACCTATTTTTCACTTCCTTTTACATCTCAAGTATGCCAGTGCTAGTGCATAAATCTAATGCTCTACGAACAAAATCAATAAAATCCTTGATTTCAATGTGCACCAATGCAAAGTTTTTTGTGCAAATTGGTCATTCTATAACATGCCTTAGTGCAATAAAACACAATTCCCAACACGATTTTATAATACAACCTAATTGGTGATTAGCTATCATAGATTTTTTCATGAATACTTCTTCCTACCTAATGTAGTCAATCTACGTTTATAAAAGTTTCCTACTAGAGTATGATTTATGGAATGCACCTGGTTACCAAGTGTCGCTGTAATATTCCACCCCCCACCGCCTCGCTGCATAGAACCCCCCTTTTGTAATTAAAAGTAATTTTTTTAATTCCTTCTCCCCCCTCTACCGTCGCTGACAAGTGGTGGAGGGGGAAAGAAGAAGTTGGTGAGGGGGGGAAAGGAAGGTGTGAGGAATGAGATGACAGGAGGAGGAAAACGAAGATGACATGGAGGGAGAATGTAGAGATAAGAACGAAGGAGAGGAAGATGATGGCACTAGCAAGGGAGAAGAAGAAGTGGCTGATGATAAAGGAGAGGAAAAAAATGAGGCCAAAGGGCCTACCAAACTCCCCATTTCCATGCTATGCCAAGTGGTGGGTAGGGGAGGAGACCGCCACCACTCCATGTCCCCCCCCATTGTAAAGAGAGGGAGGGGCAATACCACTTCTTCTCCCCCCTGCCGTTGAGAGAGAGAGAGAGAGAGAGAGAGAGAGAGAGAGAGAGAGAGAGAGAGAGAGAGAGAGAGAGAGAGAGAGAGAGAGAGAGAGAGAGAGAGAGAGAGAGAGAGAGAGAGAGAGAGAAGAAGAAGAAGAAGAGAATAAGAAGAAGAAGAAGAGGGAGAGAGAGAGATGGAGAAGGAGAGAGAGAGAGAGAGAGAGAGAGAGAGAGAGAGAAGAAGAAGAAGAAGAAGAAGAAGAAGAAGAAGAAGAAGAGAAGAAGAAGAAGGAAAGAGAGAGGGGGAGAGAGATCCTTGGAAGGATCCCATTCCTCCTCCCCTCCTTAGAGGGTGACCACACGCGATTACCCTTAGCCTCATCTCCGCGAGTTTATCTCCCCCCCTTTTTCGCAATAGAAGAGAGTCGCCCCAACACCCTATTCTCTCCGACAAGAGAGAGGGAGAGAGAGATTTATAGGCTGAAGGTACAGCTCCCAAACGGAGGGAGGCGCGCACCAACGGCATGCTATGCCAAGTGGTGGGTAGGGGAGGAGACAACCACCACTCCACGTCCCCCCCCCTCCCCATCGTAAAGAGAGGGAGGGGCGATACCACTTCCTCCCCCCCCCCCCCCCCCCCCCTTGCCATTGAGAGAGAGGGATAGAGAAGAAGAATAGAATAAGAAGAAGAAGAAGAAGAAGAAGAAGAAGAAGAAGAAGAGGGAGAGAGAGAGAGGGAGAAGAAGAGAGAGAGAGAGAGAGAGAGAGAGAGAGAGAGAGAGAGAGAGAGAGAGAGAGAGAGAGAGAGAGAGAGAAGAAGAAGAAGAAGAAGAAGAAGAAGAAGAAGAAGAAGAAGGAAAGAGAGAGGGAGAGAGAGATCCTTGGAAGGATCCCATTCCTCCTCCCCTCCTTAGAGGGTGACCACACGCGATTACCCTTAGCCTCATCTCCACGAGTTTATCTCCCCCCCTTTTTCGCAATAGAAGATAGTCGCCCCGACACCCTATTCTCTCCGATGAGAGAGAGGGAGAGAGAGATTTATAGGCTGAAGGTATGGCTCCCAAACGGAGGGAGACATGCACCAATGGCAACCCCGGATCAAACAATGGAGCCACCGATCAGGGTGTTACCGTTAATGCGAATACAATGTTGGGTATGGATAATTCATCTCCAAATACCCAGGTATTAATTGCCATCTTCTCTATTCGTGAGTCATAGGCTATATCGCTTTGGTATGCGCATGAATTCATGTAACGGAGTAGCTTGAATTTATTCCTATTGTTGTGAATGGGCATTTTAATTGCTCCTTTTAAGCCAACTTAGTTGCATACGGCTTATTTGTTGATAGGGGCAACTACAATGAAAAATTAGTCAAGGGATACAAGTAACATAATTGCTAAAAAAATTATGTCATTAAGAATTCGTGAATAGGAAAGTCCCAGTTTAAAGTTTGGATACTTCAAAAGTACTTAGTCTAAGAGCCCAAATATCAAGAGACCCTATATTCTAACTCAATGCAAGGCTTTTTAGAGTCTAGTTACTTGGGATCATCTCACACTTATCTTATCAAGTATTTACATGTTAGGCCTATAACATGTTTGATATATGAGAACAATTCCCTATTTGCTTCATGGCTTGGCTAAGAGCTAGTACAAGAAATTAATCATAAGGATTAAAGCTAAGATATTTTGAGATCTATATGATAACTACAACTTCCACCAATCCAATTCAGGTTTGGATTATCGATCAATGTAGGTAACCTATAGGACTTACATCATGTGCAGTGTTTGAACCCTTAACACATGTCTTAGCCAAAGGAAGGGAGTGTTGAGTAAATTTTGCACAGAATCGCTCTTTGACCCCAAAAAGGAGAGAAAATACGCGATGGAAAGGTTATCACGACTATTCTCGCAATGTTTGGAAAAGGATACCTTTATTTTTGTGGATTAATCAAATAATTCCTAAATACTTTTGTATTAAACCAATTGTTGGGATGTGATTTGGATGATTATTCCAAGTTCTTGTGTTTGATGATAAATGCATGGCAAGGGTCAGTGATGCCAAGTTGCCATGGGAAAATAAAGAAATGTTTTCTTGGAAGATGATATTAGGCTAATTGCCTGGATTGTGCTTAATTCTTAATTGGATTAATTAAGGAATAATATTTTGCACGGGTGGATCATCTCCAAGGTCACACCACGTTTCATCCCGAGAGGGCAGTGCTCAATTCACGAGCCAAAGGTCGAGTGGTGAAAAGGCCAACCACTGAAGTTGTATCTCATTACTAGGTTCCTTAGAGTCAGTGGAGCAATTAACACCCCTTGCCTAGTCCGGAATGGAGTTGTAGACTGACGTGAGCCCAACGCCTAGGATGTTGGAAGATCCTATTCTAGATAAAGGATAGAAATTATGGTGCCATGTGATTTGTATTGGGTACTTCTATTGGATAGAAGGGATACATAGTTTCTCATGTATGGGCAAGAGACAAAGATTAATGTGAAGATGAGTTAAAGAATTTGTCTGAACTTGTTTGTTAAAGGATTGCTTGATCTGTATTCGTGTTTGTGTTGTAAATTACAGGAACGAACTCTGTTCTCTAAAAGGCTTAATTAAGGAAGTTGATTTTAAATGTCACACATAAATGTGGTAGGACCTAATTAGATAACTAAAGAACGCCTACTGAGGGAAGCAGGCGGGCAGAACTCCCGACAGCGAGACCTTGACCCCTAGGAGCTCAGATTTCAAGTCAATCCTAGTGGGTTTGGCTGCAAGCATTCCGTTGCGAGGCAGACTCGGGATACCCTAGGTGACAAACCCCGTAACATTCCATGGGAGTACCGGGCAGCGATGCTTAAATTCGTTTCCCAAAGGACTACTAGAACGTGCTTGGACAGTCAATAGGCGGGCACGTTATAGTTGGTATTAGAGCAAAACTTTGTAATGCTACATGATTGATTAATGTATGGTTCATAGACATATCCTAAACAGAGTAACCGAAGTGGTATGGCTTGACTGTCAGGCACCTTTTCCACCCACAAATGCTGACATGCAAGATAAGAAATTCCTTCTCAAGCAAATTAAGGCACCCGATTTTGGTGGAGAAGGGATAGACATCGCCCCTAGAACAATGCACAATCTGAGTATGAGGATTTTGATGAGTACCAATGCTATAGTTCCATTAGTGAGGGAAGCAAAGAGAAATAGGAGACCATAGAATATGACACGAATGGAAGAGTGATTGAGAAAATCATAGTAGATTCAAAACTTTGAGAGGTCAATGCTTTTAGAGTAAACAAAGTAGTTTCAAGGTAGATTGTGATTGAACTTGGCTAGAATACCTAAAGGTGGTAGATTATGAGCAAGCAAGGTTAGATTAGCCTAGCACCACAGCATTATTTGGAGTGGAATCAGCCTCAAAGCTATAACCACCAGGGGAGATAACCTCTTCAGTGATGGTGAGTACAACTTTGATTCAGAGACAAGCTCTGATAGTGACCCTAAAATGCCTTGGCTACCTAGGACCAAACACACTAAGGGGGACCTCCCAATCCACCTAAAGCCCAAGAGGCTAAAGGATGAGAAAAGAAAATAGTTGAAGCTAGCAGAAGCTAATAAAAAAAGGGAACCCCAAGATTTACCCAAGAGCTTCACAAAGTTTAAGGGTGATTGAATAGTGGTGTTAGTAGGAGCCAAGCAAAAAGGGCAAGCAAGTGAACCCATTGAAGGGCCTAAGGAAGTCAACTTGGCAAGGAAGGGGGCAAGCCTCAACTCATGTACATAGTAGAAGACCTAGCTAAGAAGGAGGGAAATGATCTTATAAATCTCTTAAGGGAATTATCTGATGTGTTTGCATGGTCCTTAAACAAGTTAAAAGGAATAGATCTGAGTATCGTGACTCATAACATCCCTATGACCCCTGATGCAGTACTAGTTTAAGAAATGACTATACGTAATGAATCCTAAGAATACACATGCAGTGAAGGAAGATATTGATAAGCTAATGAATGCAAGATTCATTTACAAGATAGAGCACACAAACTAGGTATCACTCATAGTGATAGTCATGAAAAAGAATAGAAATATTCAAGTGTGTGTGAACTATAAAAATGTCAATATAGCTACAAAGAGAGATAACTATCCATTTTCATACACTAAGCACATGCTAGGGAGAGTGGTATGAAAGGAAGCCTATAGTTTCTTGGATGACTTTTTAGGCTGACCAATACCCCTGCTATCTTCTAGTGTCTCATGTGTGCTAACTTTAAGGACATGCTTAGAAAATGGTTGGAAGTATTTATTGATGACTTTTGTGTCCACACCAACTAGAAAGAGCACTTAGAAAAGCTATGAATAGTCTTTGAATAGTGTAGGCAATACGATCTCACTGAACCCCATAAAGTGTTATTCTAGTGAAGCACGGTTGTATTTTAAGGGCACATTGTGTTGAGGAATGGAATAGCCACAAACTCCTGGAAAGTTAGGGTAATCATAGACCTTCCCCCTTCGACCAACTTCAAGGGAGTTCAATGCTTCCTAGGCCACATAGGGTACTACCGGCGGTTTGTGCCAAATGATGCATTGATTGCAAGACCTTTATACAAGCTATTGATAGTACTCGAGTGGACCAAATCCCATGTGCACATTGATGTGTCAAAATTTGTCGTGGGGACAATGTTGTGCCAACCTCATGAGCATAACCTTGAATAACCAATGAGCTTTGCTAGCAAAAAACTCACTGACATGAAAATGAAATATCCCACAACACAGAGGAAAGTATTAGCCATGTTCACCATCAAGGAGTTTAGACTCTATCTTTTGGCGACACCCATTACCTTCTTTGTGGATTATCAAGCATTGATTTATCTTGTGAACAAACATTGTGCAACAAGATACATTTCTCAATGCTTACTTATGCTTTTGAAATTTGACTTCTAAGTGGTAGTATGCAAAGGAAAATAGCACTATATGGCAGATTGCATGTCCCACATAGAAGCAGTTGGATAGGGCATCATTGATGACCTACCAAATGCACATCCTTTTAGAATGTCCAGTGAATGAGATTTGTTTAGAAAAAACCTCACACTATATTGGGCGGATGATATAGTCCACATCCTAGAGAATGGATTACTTGAATGACCCATAGAAAAGCCTAGGTTAAAAAGACTAATCCTGAATATCCAACCCTATCAATTAGGATAGGATGGACTCTTAAGGACATGTGTTTTTGAACATGAAATTCATGATGTACTCACAGTGATGGAGATACCACAGTGTGCAAGGTGCTTCAATCTCAATTTTAGTGGGCAATGTTATTATGCGGATGCAGCTGAGTTTGTGAAGCACTGTGTTGAGTGCCAATAGAACAAAGTCCATATTTGTAAGGACAAAATGGAGTTGATCCCAATGATTGCATGCCAACCATTTGAGAAATGAAAAATTGACTTCATTGGTCCAATTCGCCTTGTTGCACAATACTCACAAGCCATGTATATCATAGTCACCATAAACTATCTCACCAAGTGGACAAAATCTTGAGAAACTTGAAAAAATTATGCTAGTAACACAAACAAGTTCCTTTGGGAGCAAGTAATCTCATGGTTTGGTTGTCCTATAGCTTTGGTCAATGATCAAGGCACACACTTTATCAATGAAGTGATTGCTCACTTCTTATCCACCTTCTTAATAATCCATAGGAAGCGCTCACCATATTACCCTTAGGCCAATGGTCAAGCTAAATCCACGAGCAAGATCTTGGTGAGTGTCCTTACAGACATAGTTTTTGCTTCAAGTAGTGAGTGGGACAGCAAGCTCATGGCAACTTTATGGGTATATAGGATGGCCTACAAAATAGCCACATGAAAGATCCCATTCAAATTAACCTATGGAACCGAAGCAATTCTACCATTAGAGTTCTTTGTTCCAAGCTTGAGATTAATAGGCCAGGAGAGATGGGAGGGCAAAGAAGCATGGACAAATCGATTAGTAGAGCCAGAACACCTATTTGAAACTCGTCTCATTGCAACCCATGCTCTAATTCTATGAGAGGGCATGACATAAAAGTGTAAGGATAAAAGTTTGGATAAGATAAGGATAAGAAAATATATGGACAAAAGGATCCCATAGATATCCACTTTGTAAATATCTTAGATATTTAGAGAAGAAGCTCACCTACCTCATTTAATGTACCATGTATATATATAGCTACTAGCAATGAAATGCACAACTGTAGTTCACTCTATTTTCTACATTGTCTCTATCTCTTTCTCTTATTGTGCACAATGTCCTTTCATCTTCAAATCATCTAATTCTTGGTTTTTACTACACGGTATCAAAGCACCCAGTCCTAGTTCTCTAGCTTATCACATTCTTCTCAAAATCACAAACTACTCCTCCTTTACTCTCATTCTTCCAATGGCTCTCATCAATGCCACTACCTCCTACAATCGATACATCAAGATCGACAAACTCAATGGAAGCAACTATAAAGTATGGAAGCTAAGGATGGAGCTTTACCTATCTCAAGTGAATCTATGGAATATTATCAATGGCAAGGAAGAGTGCCCTAAACAAGAAAGAGCAGATAAAGAACATTGGATGTAGAGAGATACAACTACGAGAATGGAAATACTTGTCCATTGTGAAGATCGACAAGTACAACTAGTAAGAACAATACCCACTACAAAAGGTATATGGGATTTCTTCAACAATACCTATGAACACACAGATATTGTTTATCAAATGACCATGTTTCGAAAACTATCTACTACCACTATGCATGAAGATCAGTCTACCATTAAGTTCTTAGAACAATGTCAATCCATGCTAGATGAAACCATAATATCTAGTTTAGTCATCTAAGAAGAATTACAAGCCATGTTTCTCCTCTCTTCCTTCCCTCTATCTTGGAGAGCCTTTATGACTACTCAAACCTCCACTGATAAACTCAAGATTTAGCCTTAATAGAATCAAGCAATAGAAAGTCATGAGAGATACTCTTTCTAATTCTTCTAATCAAGAATCGAAGGCCCTAGCCATAATTGCCTACAACTGTTAAGAGTGGAAAAATACTAAATATTTGACTGATTTTTGTTGTTTTTGAGGTCCGAATGATTGATTTTTGATGTATTTAGAGTGATGTATGGTTGATAATGGAAGTGTTTGAGAGTGTTTTGGATGATATTGATGATGTTTTGGAAGATCATGATGATTCGCAGTAGAAATATGAAGGTGTGTGATGTTTTAATAGGTTCTGTTGAGGTTCTGATTGGTTCTGTATACCTTTTGTATAGCTTCTGTTTTGTTTTGATTTTCCTCTATATGAAGCATGGATTGATGATTGATGAAGATTGAGATCTTTTGGAAGCCTATTGAATAGTTTTTTATAGTTTGGAATGGTTTAGTATGAATTATGAGGATTTGATGTTCTCTGATGACCTTCTGTAAATCTTCTGTAGAGCCACTGTCTCTGCTCTATCTCTGCTCTGTAACTGTTTTGTATCTGCTATGGTATTGTACTATACTGTTCTATAGACCTTCTGTAAGTGTTCTGTAGAAAGTATATGTGACTTTGGAAAATTTTTCTAACTTTTGGAAAGGATGAATCTAAGTTCAAAAGAGCTAAAACAAATGGAAGAAGCAGCTGCTAAAGATTGAATAAAAGACTGGAGTGACAGTGACAGTAGTGAGCTATGAAGAGACACTGTAGTGGCTCTGGTACATCTTCATATCAGACATACCTCTTGGGAGGTGCATCCACGACCTAATAAGGATTATTGAGGGTTATTATGAGAGTATTGTGGTGAGGAGATGATGTACTATTGAGAGAGAGAGAGAGAGAAAGGGAGAGCCAGGGATAGTCAATTATATCAAAACAATGTAACTGTATATGAGAGATTGAGAGAGAGAAATATGAAGACATTGAAGATGAATACTATGTGATTGATTTCCATTCAAAGATGGTGTATTCTTTTATTTTCCTTGTTCTATTGATGGATTCTATGAAGATGTTGAAGATTATGGTTGATTCTATCAAATCCGTGGGAGATATCTACTATGATGTTGCGTGAAGATTTGTTGTTTTCTTTGTTTTGGTCATCAAAAGAATGAAATAAAAGCTTGTTGATTTTACAAGATAGATTTTCTTGCAGTAGAATCCCCTTTTCCTTGGTGTTCCTCTTGGGGCTCCATTTTTTTGGTGCATAGCCGAGGAATCTTTCCATCAACAAGCATCAGAAGAGCTTGAAAATGAAGAAAATGGCATTTCGAAGAAGAGAAAAATTCAAGGGATGTTTGCAAAGTTCCTTCCTCCACTGAAGAGTTGGAGATTCTTATCAGCAAAGCCACTTTTCGCAAGAAGTTCATCCCACAATGGCGGAAACATATTACCATCATGATGCATGCTCTATGTGGTGGACTGTTTCCTCTTCATGTTGAAGCAGCAGAAACTTGCATCTTGGTGGCAAACTGTTTGGAAACAAACTGAAAAGCAGAAACAGAGAGAATGACCACCCAAAGAAGATTTGGCATTCATTGAGAAGTTTCTAGACATCATCAAGTGGGAGATTGTGAAGAAGCTTCAGGAGTCATGGTCTATGGAGGTTCACGAAAACAAGAAGGAAAAGAGTTGGAATTTGTTCGTGGATGCTCAACAGCAAGATACGTGGGATGCTTGGTGCACTGACAATCTTCTGTTTGTCCAATTATCAATCCACTGGAAGTTGGTAGACAGAGTGTTTTTCACAACATACACTGTTTAAATCCTCAGAAGTTGGCATTATTATAATGACACAACAACGATCCTAAGAAGAATGAGTTTTGATACTTTCAGAATGGAATATCTCCCCCTCTGTAGTGGTTTGAAAGCCGAATTCAGACATGTTGAGAAGAAGGAAATAGAAGAGATATTGGCCAGAGAATCCCTCAGAGACTGAAGCCCTCTCTGATACTATCCTGTTGAGTATAGACCAACTGGTTGGAGCCAACCCCCTGATGAATAACGCAATCAAGAGGTAAGCATTAGAACTAGTCCAGAGATACGTGAGAAGAGAGAAGGCAAAAATCAAAGCTGAGAACAAGCTAGCAGCAGAAGCCCTCTCTGATACTATCCTGTTGAGTACAAACCAACTGGTTGGAGCCAACCCCCTAATGAATGACGCAATCAAGAGGCAAGCATTAGAACTAGTCCAGAGAATCCCTCAGAGATATTGGCCAAAGAATCCCTCAGAGACTAAATCCCTCTCTGATACTATCCTATTGAGTACAGATCAACTTGTTGGAGCCAACCTCGTGATGTATGACGCAATCAAGAGGCAAGCGTTAGAACTAGTCCAGAGGTATGTGAGAAGAGAGAAGGCAAAAATCAAAGTTGAGAACGAGCTAGTAGCAGAAGCCTCCTTTGACGCCCTAAAAGCACTCTTTACAGAAGTCCCCATGGCAACTCAAGGTCCCCTTCCTAGTCATATTTGGCCTAGAAATATTGATGACAAGCCTGCAAATGTAGTTCCATTGCCAGTTTTTAAGGGAGAGTACAATGAAGACCCTGATCTTCATGTAGCAGAGTTCATGTAGCATATGTGGCTAACAATGCCAGAACCCCTGAGCATTGGTTAGAGATATTCCCTGCCACTTTCAAAGGCGCGGCATTTTAGTGGTATGAGAGACAAGTAGCATGAACTTTTGGCACATGGGACGACCTGAAGTTGGCCTTCCTTACTAAATTCAGACGTGAAGGTTTCGAAGAGTGGATGCGAGAGGAGCTCATGAACCTAAGTCAGTCCTCTGGAGAAAGAGTAGAAGCTTATGTCTCTCTAATGGAATCCATCTTGAAGAGATGGACTAACCATCATTTGAACAAAGGTATCCAGAAAGGAGTGTTTCTCATAGGCCTACAACCAAAAGTTCTCAAGTTCGTGGAATTGAGAAAACCAGTCAATCTGCAAGCTGCAGTGGAAGGTGCAAGATTGTATGACGAAGTTGAAGCAAGGCTGTCAATGACTCTAGGAAGAGGAGTCTTACCTCCTCTCATGCCAGGAATGGTATTGCCCCCAAATGCAGTCCCAAGGACAGTTCCCTACCCCTATTCCCAGATGCAAACAGTGCCACAGTTTAATTCCAGGAATGGTATACCCCCCAAATGCAGTCCCAGGGATAGTTCCCTACCCCTATTCCCAGATGCAAATAGTGCCACAGTATAATGCACCTAACCTACTATGGTCACCGTAGACGACAATGCCACAAATGATGGTTCAACCACTTTAGGCTCTGTAATGCTCCTATCACCTTCCAACGAGTAATGATGGCTGCCTTCCAAAATCATCTTCATGATTTCATTGAGGTGTATCTTGATGACTTTTGTGTCTATAGTTTGATCCGTGAGCACTGGGGATACCTAGAGCAATGTTTTGACAGATGCTGAGAATATGGGATTTCTCTCAACCCTGACAAATGTGTCTTTGGCATCTCATCAGGAGTTCTTCTGGGCCATATTATCTCTGCACAAGGGATTGCAATAGACCCAGCGAAAATTGAAAAGATTGCCACCTTAACAAACCAACAAACCTCAATTGCGAGGATTTCTTGGCCATGTGGGCTACTACAGAAGATTTATTGCACATTTTGCAACGAAGGCAGCCCCTCTGCACAAGCTTCTAAGGAAAGATGCGGATTTTCTTTGGACTGGTGACTGTGAAAAAGCCTTTAATACCCTAAAATAGTGCCTTATCCAAGCACCTATTTTGCAGCCTCCTGACTGGACAAAGGAGTTCCATGTGCACACAGATGCATCAGTTGAAGGGCTAGGTGTTGTCCTATGTCAAAAGGGCCCCTCTAAATTAGATCAGCCAATATATTATGCAAGCCGAAAGGTCACTAATAGGGAATGGCACTACACTGTGATAGAACTTGAGTGCTTGGCAATGGTGTTTGCACTAGAGAAGTTTTGACACTATCTACTATCAACGCATTTCAAGTTCTACGTGGATCATGAAGCCTTGTCCTTCCTAATGAACAAAGAAAATGTTAAAGGACGACTGATGAGATGGTTACTCCTATTCCAGGAGTTCGACTTTGAAGTGATCACTAAGCCTGGCCATTCCCATGTCCTAGCCGATCATCTTTCACCACGGATCCCTCAAACAGAAGAAGAGGAACAGGATGATCCTGACCTTCCTTATGGTTCTTTGTTTCTAGTTGAAACAATTACTCCCTAGTATGCAGACATAGCCAACCTCCTAGCAACTCAACAGTATCCTCTTGGCATCTCAAGCCGTGAGAAAAAGAAGCTTCTGTTAGAATCAGCCCCCTACACCTTGCTAGGCGGCGCACTGTACCAGAGAGGTAAAGATGAAGTGCTACGAAGATGTGTTGTAGGGGATGAAATCGGCATAGTATTGAAAGCATGCCATGACGAACCATGTGGTGGAAACTTCACAGGAGAAGCGACAGCCAGGAAGGCTCTATTAGCAGGATATTGGTGGCCAACCCTCCACAAGGATGCATATGATTACTACAAGAGATGTGATGCTTGTCAGTGAATGGGGAAGCCCACCAAAACAAGTGCCATGCCACTGCAACCCATTCTTCCCCTAAAGCCGTTTGAGAAGTGGGGGATTTATTTTGTGGATCCCATTGATCCACCCACCAGACGGAAGCAGAACAGATACATCTTAGTATATACAGATTATGTCACAAAGTGGTGTGAAGCTAAAGCTCTCAAACGAGACGATGGTAACAGCATAGCCCTGTTCATGTACTAGAATATTATCACCTCTTTTGGCAGTCCCCTTGAGCTAGTAAGTGACAAAGGTACTCATTTCCTTAACAAAATCATGGAGAAGCTGACAAAGTTGTATAAGATCCGCCATGGCAAGTCCACCCCTTATTACCCCAGAACCAATGGCCAAGTTGAAGTCACCAATCGCCAAGTTGAAGTCACCAATCGACTTACAGAGGCCCTCTGGGCATACCAAACCTCTCATAAGGCAGCTACAGGACAGACCCCTTTCCAGTTAGTTTATGGTACAGAAGCTGTCTTCCCTATTGAACTGGAATTGCCCTCTTTCAAGGAGCGCCAATGACAAGGATCTATCAAGTCTATTCAACCTGATCAACAACGTAGTGGAGCACGAGAACTCGACCATGACGGAAGAGAGCTCAAACCATCGGTCTAATGAGGAGCTCGATTTAAACGTATTCCCAGATACTATTCAAGCTGGTGAGTAGTTACGACGCGCACGCCCGGTACGAGCACCGCAGCAGGACGGCAGACGCAATTATTACAGATCTAGAGGAGGAGAGAAGGCTACCCCGCAAGGCATTGCAGGGCATAGTCGAGTACAATAGGGATCAACAGGCTAGGAGCCAAAGGCAAAGCATGGAGCTGCACGAGGTGCAGCGAGTGCTGAACTTGGCTGGTCGAAACCGAACGGACCATGAGAGTGCACTAGAGGGAGACTTGACGTTGAGCGAGCTTCTCATGAAGCCGCTGCTCAATAATACAACAGTAGAGCTGAGTGCCACCGCACTAATGACGTCACTGCTTGCAGGATTAGGGGCAAACCAAGGCTCAAAAAGCCAGGCCAAAATACGGATTGTTGCCAAGCAACTCGATAAGTACCAACCTCATGATGACCCATACAGCTTTGTTGAGCAGTTTGAGCAAGTCTGCGAAGCTAATGGCCTCAACGACTAAAGAACGCTTGGGAGATGATGAGTCACTGCAATGCCGTCTCCTGCACTTGGAATGCTTGGATGATATACGGCGGATGGCCCTATAGTACATGGAAACCACTCAACCGCAACGCAAAGCCTATCATGACAGTTTCATCAAGCACAAGGAGTTCAAAGAAGGTGATCTTGTCCTAGCCTATGATTCGAGGTTTGGCAAGCTTCAACAACGGTGGATGGGCCCGTACAAGGTACTTTCTGTCAATCCTAACGGCTCTATTTAGGTGCAGACCGTTGATGCCTCTAATGATCCTTTCCTGATCAATGGCTATCTTCTGAAGAAGTACTTCCCTCCTTAGGGATCTTGACAATCACAGTCGACCTACCCTTTTCCTTTTGGGCGTCACACTGTCCTTCTCATCGTGCTTCTGATAGCCCTTATGATTCTCCTCATGAGGCGGTCTCGTTCTGCTAGCCCCTCATAGAAACATCTCAACCCAACCTTGTTTTCTTCTCGTCTAATCCAACAACGGTGGTGAGGTTGGTCCTAACACATGGTATTTCTACCATTCTCTTTCTTAATGAAAAAAAAAAAGAAAGAAAAAAAAACAAACAAAACTGTTTTGGAAGAAAAGGAACAAATTCCCTATCATAACAGGCCTCGTTCCAAGAAAATGTGGAAACACCCTTGGGCAGGAAGCTGATTGTGGAAAAGGTGGTAACACCCCATAGTTCAAGATAGCTGACTCACTAGCAGAATCTTTTCAGAATTTCATTCAAAACCACCTCCCTTAGTGCGTTGTCTCTGCAATATTAGTCTGTCAGTCCTTCTTAACAGACGACTTTTCTTACAAACCATTGAAGTACGAGACTTGTTGGCCGCCTCCCTGGGTACGCCTCATCTTCAAGATCCTCATGACAACCATAGCCGACACGATCTTCATTACCAACCCCTTGAGTGATGTGAGCTCTCATCCTAACATGATGGGGATGTGAGTATAGGCTACCCTCTGTATCTTTCAATAGAGCGTGAGACAGAGGATGGGGTGAGTGACCAGTCTTTCCCTTCAAATCAAATGAGAGGTGAGATGTGTGAACAGAGTGTTGCACGCATGGGATGGGCCTCTCAATGCACAATGCACGATTTGTTCTTATGGATTGCACCATAAGGCTCCCTAGCCTTCCTTCTTGCACTGTATGCTGACACAGTGTGGGATGCACAGTTGCACCATCAAACGCACACAAGGCATATGCCCTTTGCACAAGTGACAGTGAGGATTACATCAATGGGTCTCAGGAATGGGCTGCCCTCTGTATCTTTCAACAGAGCGTGAAACAAAGGGTGGGCCGAGTGTGACTAGTGTTTCTTCAATCAATTATTGACAGGTGAGGATTGAGGGACATTACGACAAATGGAGTAGACGTTTCTATTTCCCTATGCACCCACAGGCTGGGTCTCTGACATCAGCACAGGACACGTCATTTTGTTATGTACACTGCACTGCAAGGCTTCCTGGCCTTCCTGCTTGCATCTATGCCAGACGAGGTTAGATGCACTGATGCACCATCAATTGTGCACCCTGGCATACTCTCTCTGCACCATTCCCTTGTCGATTCCTAAATCGGGTGTGAGATCTGGGTTCCATCATTATTTCCTCGAGTGATGTTAGTAATGGAGCAAGTGGCTGCTCTTTCATTCCATTTGAGTGCTCGTGAGTTGAGTGCACTATCCCTCGTCCTCGATGAATTTCCTGTGATTACTTCCACCAGCTTCCTCCCTAGGTGTTGCCGCATGGTCCCTGCCATGAAGGACAAAGGCCGTGTGCTGTGACGACACCTTGTTACCTCCTGCAACCAACAACGATACAAGACGCAACCTCGATAGTCGACATTACTCCTCAGCAATATGGGCCAAGTTTTTCTAACCCTACACCTTCTGTTTCTTAGTGACAGTCATGTCTTAAGTGTGGGGATGTTTGTGGTTGATCTGAGGTGTGGTACTAGGTCCTTGATGTTCAGTTTACCCTTCCTATTAAGGTTTTAAGTGTGGGGATGCGTCCCTGCGCGTCTATGTTGCATATGCCCATGCATATACCCTACTATGATCATGCATCTATGCCATGCTTTCATTTTACCCTGATGGGGTCCCTTCCCCACTCCTCCGTTCTATTTTACCCTGTCCTCGAAGCTGTTCTTTGATCGTTTGCCTTTATCCTTTGTTTTGTGATTTTTCTATGAGAACGTACCCTACATTCACTGAGACTCACATCCAACATTATAGACATGTTCATCCCTTTAAACTTTCCATTTTTCCTTTTTACCAACTCCCATTCCAACAGACGGTTCTCAAGTTATTAATTTTTGAAGCAATTCCCATAAAATGGATGGTTTTCCATGGGAACATGCCTTTGTTACTTTGAAACACTGATCTGATGTGCCATCCCTGTCCTACCCATTTCTCCTGACATTTTTTCTTTTTACTCCGTGTCATTATGATGCACGGTTGGTCCACATTAATTTTTGCGGGTTTTCGGGTCTTTTTCGTGCCTAGTTTTCACATTTTTTCATGTGAACCTGCTCTATTTTCACCGGAATTTCAGTTTCATTTGATACCCGTGTCCTTTCAGCCTTTCCCCCACTTTTTCCTTTTTCCTCCCCCCTCTTTCGACTATCGAATTTTTAGTTATTAATTTTTCCGAGTGTTTTCAAATGTGTTTTTCGTGTTTTTTCCATATGAACCCCTCCCAGTTTCCCCCAAACTGAATTTTGATGTGCCAGCCCTGTGAATCCTTTCTTTCTAACATTTTTTCTTTTTTCTATCCTCTATTCTGGTGCATGGTTCTTCCCGTATTAATTTCCAAGTCCATTTTCGAGTCCATTTTTGGGGTTTTTTCCATGTGAATGCATCCTATTTTGATCGGAACTGTGTTTTGCCATGATAGGGTTGTTTCACACATGATTCTGCACATTTTTCTTTCTTTCCACACTTTTTTTCAAAGCGCAAATTTTTCGATATTAATACATGTAAGTGTTTTTGGGCCTATTTTTTGTGTTTTTCCCATGTGAACACCCTGATTTTGCCCCTGACCCAGTGTTTCATGTTTCCATCATTTTTCCCTCATCTCCCAGCATATTTTTCCTTTTTACGGATTTTTGATCTGACGTGCGATTTGGATTTTATTAATTTGTATTCCTTTTTGCCAAGTGGTCACGTTTCTCATGTCGCGCGTGAATGCATTTGTTTCTGGTTTTACGAGTCTCGGGACACCCCCGTGGCGTCTGTGGCTCATGTGTCGCTGTCCCTGCCCCGTTTGATCCCGTCATTGCAAAATTTTTTACTCTCGCCCCGCGCATACGCAAGTGCATTCCTTTTTCACACCTATACCCAATTTATTTTTATTTAAACAAAAAAACAAAAAAACACAGAAAAAAATCAAACGCATATAAAAACAAAACAACACACATTAAATTTTTATTTAAAAATAAAAAATAAATAAATAAATTTTAAAAAAATAAAAAACAACAACAACTAATTAAAATACTCATCCAATACACTTTTTTTAAAAACAAAAAAAAAAACAAACAAACCAAAAATTTAAACAAAAAAAACACACACACACACATAACACACACAAACAATCAAAAAAACCCATGTTCTCCCAAAACACACACATCCACTTTTAAACACACCTGAAACAACCTTTAAGACAACAACAACAATTTCCCAAAAACCCAAATTCTTTATTTTTATTTTTTAAAAAAGAAAGAAAAAAAACTAACGGCCTTACCTGCTTTGCGCCTTCTCCATACGCAGAGTCTCCTTCGTCCCTTCCTCCTTTACACGCTGCTTCCTATTCTCCTCCCCTCGGTGCCTCCCTTCTCTCCCACCGCCGCTTCGCCCTCTTCTCTCCACCACACCTCCTCTCCTCCTCTCGCTCTTCCAACCCTCCGCCACCACTGTCCTCCTCCTTCCTCATGCTCCTCCTCCGCCGCCCCCCACGCCGCCTCACTGTCCTCCCCTTCTTCTCCTCCTCCGCCACCATTGTCCTCTCCTTCCTCACGCTCTTCCGCCGTGGCACCACCACTCATCCACTCCTCCTCTCCTCCTCCGCCGCGCCACCCCCACACCACCACATCTCCTCTCATGGTTAGTCTCTACTAACCTACTTGATTTAATCGACTACACTAACCTCATTGATTTAACAAACTCCACCAACCTAATTGATTTCACAGTCTAAGCTAACCTAATTGACTTAACATACTCAGTTCACCTAATTCACTTAGGTTCCTAACTTAACCTAATTCCCTTAGGTTACTCCACTCACATACTTAACTTAGGTTACTACCCTAACCTAATTTCCTTCCACTAACTCCTGTTTTTCCCCGTGTTAGCCCCCTGTTTCTACCCCTTCTCCCTCCCTTGTTCTCACGTCGTGCGGCCGCTCTCGGTGTACGGGTGTGGTTAGCAGGCATTCATACACGAGGACGCGCTTCCGATTCGTTCGTGTAGTGGAGTGCCAGCCGTTTACACGCAGTCATCCTCCGTTGTTCACATGCAGCTCAAGTACTGCCTTTTAATTTCCACACTCAACAAATATATAAAAACACATAAAAATAAATATAAAACACCTAAAAACTTCAAAAATTCATTAAAGTTCATTTAGAATCCAAAAAATTTGTAGAAAATTTTCTAAAAATTTTCCAACATTGCTAAAATCATTTGGAATATTTTTTAAAGTGGAAATTCAAGAAAATAAATTGCAAAAAATTCAAAATTTCAAAATTCTTTCAAAAATACATGTAAAATAAGTAAAATTCATTAAAATTTGATAAAAATTCAAAATAATTTTCGAAAAAATTCCAAAAATTTTCACAAACCCCCTTTTCCCTTTTGTCAATAATTTCTCAATTGAAATGATTCCATAAATGGTTAAAGTATTATTTGAAGCCAAAACCCTAAATCTAATACCTGACCTCATGAAAATTCATTTTAAATTCCAAAAATCAAATGCAAAATCATGGATAAATTACAACACATTGTTGACACTTGTTGGATTGCTGAAATTCCAGTCTTACACTTCACAACATATTCATGTGTCCTATATCCCGTTTTAATTATTATTTTTTTAAAAACAAACAAACAAGAAAACTAATAAAAGAAAAACAAACAAACAAAACCAAACCATATACAAAATACAAACACATCTAAAATACAATTGAAAAAAAAACAACAAATAAATAAAATAAAAAAATAAAAATAACACAAAAATACTAAGGTGCTTTATTTTTTTAAATCAGTGGTGTTTGTTTTTTTGAGTGGATTCCTTACATTTGGGACTACTCAATGCACCTTCAGTCTATTGCATACACCCCCTGCCAAGTATTTATTTTTAAGTTTTATTTGTTTTAATCATTTTTAACCACAATTAATTGCTAAAATGAATTATATTCACCCACTTTTTCACGCGCATTCGCACTAAAAACACAATTTTTAATAATTTAAAATTAACCAACCGTTCACTTTACACGCACTACGTACGCTTCAGAAGTACCTTAATTTTTAATAAAAATGAACTAGCCTCACAAAAAGCACGCGCTGGCAAAAAAACGCTCCACATCACCGTTAATTTTTAATTAATGAATTTGCATTTAGAGACCCCAGTCTAGGAATCGCAGTCCGGGTTTCGTTAAAGCACCGCTTCACCCTAATAAATTGTATTTAAAATTTTAAGAAGGAACCGTTGTTTTCTTATTAAGGTTTATCACCTAATAAAATATCACCCATTGTTAATAATTTCTTAAAATAAACCCTTCATTAAAACCATTTTCCCTCACTACACTTTTTCTCCCTTTTAATAAACACGCTCCGTGGAATAGGCACGTAAAGTCCTCTTAGCTAAAATTGTTGGTCAAGGTTATGGTCAGGTCTTGATTAGATTTTTATGGTATTATGGTTTTCTTATGTGCTACGATTATGGGTGCGGTTTGCAGTTTTCTTTCTTTTTTACTTGATACGGGGTTTTGGGTGCATACTTGTTGCATCGCGTGAAGTTTTCGGTTGCATATGTATAGAGGTCATGTTGAATTTTTTCTAGGATGTGGGTTGTTTGGGGTGGTAAATTGGTTAGTTACGTCTATGTGTATGTACTTCTTTTTTATCGATTTCTTTTTTATAGCTATTTTGGTTGTTTTGCAGGCATTCTTTGTGATTTCCTGTGTTGTTGTGTGTGTGTTTTCCATCTGAATGGTGCCTCACACTCCTCCTCCTATCCAGTATGTCCCGTTGATCAGTAGGGATTATTCTTTCCTAGTGGCTTTTGAGCCTATAGCGAAAGCAAGACTTGCAACTTTCGTGGCTGCTTCATTCCCATTGATTCCAGATAATCCATCCCTGTGTGATAAGTTTCTTGCATCATACAGTATGAAGTCAGGCCTGGTTCATGGTGCTTTCATGGTGTTGACACCCCGAGGGTTAGGAAAGGCTTTGTCTCTTCCCTACAAAGGAGAGTCCTTTGTTACAGCTAGACAATTATTCTCCAACGATGAGATTTTCAAGCTGTTATAGAAGCAGATCAAAGAGATTCTGGATGTCAAGAAAGTGATAAACACTTCAGGAGTATCTTTTTCCATTATCACTGATCCTCTTTGGAAGTTATTTTGCTAGTTCCTCCAATACAAGTTTATGCTTGCCAAAACACCATCCCATTATTTGTCCAAAGAACTCTTCACAGCTTCCAGAATGGTGTTAAAAGGGGTAGCCATTGATTGGAGTACTTACCTGCTTACAAAGATGGACTAACATTTTTTCAAAGTAACCAAAGGAAATGTCACCTATGGTTCCTACTTATATGCTTTCTTAACATACTCAGGCCTTAAAAAGGGTGTGCTACCACCTCCTCCATCTAATCCAGTTCCTCCCCCTCCACCTTCAGAAGAGTCAGAACCTATTAACATAGAGGATCTTGATTCCCCTCCTCCATTGGTCATTCAGCAAAAGTGCTTGAAGCGTGTGGCAGATAAAACTCCCTCAATCATTTCTTCAGTCACAGTTCCTGCTACTTCTGGCAGTGGCCTCCCTGCCTACCTTACATGCAATAATTTGTTCAGGGCACATAGAGAGGGTTCTTTGGAAATATCAGTCCCTTCACTGAACAGTTTAGTGTCAGGAGATGCTATTCCATTCCTTTGTAATGGCATCCAGAGTTCAATTGAACTTTTAGTGACAGCTTGTGTTCAACAGTTGTATGCTTCTTTTTATGAAGAACTAATGCAGTCCAAAGGCCAGTTGCATAAGGCAACCTCCGAGTTAGCCTCTGCTAAAAATACACTTGCAGATCTGTTTAAGCAGATGGAGCAACAGACCCAAATGATTGAGACCCAGAGAGAAGAAATATCTTCATTGAAGATTTAATTGACAAAAGCTCAATCAGAGGTCACTAGAGTCTCAAAAGAGAAAGAGAGGATGTCCAAAGAAGCTCAAGAGTTTCAAATTCTTTTAGATACAAAACTGTCAGCCTTACAGACTGCTCATAATACAGTGGAATCACAAGCTTCCCAGATTAAGCAGTTGCAAGACGAACTGGCACAGTCACGGTCCATTCCTCTAAGCCCCAATGTTCCTATTATTCCTTCTATCTCTAAGCAGGACTTGGCAGTACTCCAGAGACAGGCCACATTGTGTCCATTGTTTCAAGATAAAGTGGAAAGATTGCACTCCATAATGGATTTGTTATGGTCTACATTTTAGCACTTTCAGGAGTATGTTCCTCCGGACTATTATTTCTTTGTCCACTATCAGTTATACAGAAGTTAGCCTTCTATATGAAGCTGTAACGTGCCCGCCCCTCAAATTGCACGACACGTCTTAGCAGCCCATCAAGAGATCAATCTAGAAGACGCCGCCCGCCGGCACTCCCAAGGAATGACACGGGGTTTACCAACTAGGGTCTCTCAAGTCTGCCTCGCAACATAACTTATCCGACCGTTCCCACTAGGATCGACCTGAAGTCTGGGTTCCTAGCAGTCAAGTCTTCCTAATAGCCTTCTAGCATCGGTCGACAGCCACTCCACTTTGCGTAAATACAACTGGACCCAAGCAGACTCATAACGCACTTGGTTCAAAGAGAATGGAAAACGAGAGGAAGGCATCGCTCGACCTCTCTGCCCATAGGGCATAATCCCATTCCAGTCGTCTAAAATGGTATGAATCAGGGTTTCAACTTACAAGTTCTAAGGTCCTTGTCTAACTAACGTTCTCTTCAAATAAATTCCATGGAGAAAAGCTCTCGGCTAACCGAGACCACCCTTCCGTAGGATAGACCCATTGGTCACATCCACCACGCTTCCCTCCGGGGTTGTTTTAGTTATCTAATTACCTACCACATTATATTTGACACATAAAAGCAGCTTCCTTAATTAACCTGTTAATCACAGGTTCCTTTATGTAATTTAGGGCACTCACATGAAGACAAGATAAAACAAGATCAAACACTTCCTTAACTTATCTTCAGATTAATGTTTGTCTCGCGCCCATACACGAGAATTAAGTGTTCCTTTCTGCCTCCGCAGAAAAATCCTTTCATCTCCCGACAATAAAACCCGAAGGTTTATCATACCAAGATTCCGCCTTGTAACTAGTATCAGGGCCTCGAGATCCCATCTCTAGTCACGTAGAACACTTGTGTAGGGTTTGGAGGCATTGGGATTTACGGCCAGAGCCCCCACTGGCACCCAAGCGTCCTCCTACGCCAAGTAATTTCCACGGAGAGACCTCTCGCGGTGGGTTCGGTCCACATTCCCGGCGCGAATTGATAACCCCCTTGGTTAGGGTTTGGTTGTTCGCGGGGGGTAGCTAGCGCTATCCTTCCTTAATTATCCCTTAAGGAAATCAACCATAGCTGAAGCAACTAGCTTAATAACATTTAGTAGGGAAAACATCCCTTTTGTTTCCATGGCAATCAGTCATCTCAGACCCGGCCATGGAATCATCAATCACAAACAACTTGGATTAACATCCAAAACCACATCAAGCAATCACCTTGCTTACGATCCCCCTATCCTTAGTAAGATCCTCTCCTCTTACCAACACAACCAGTCGACATTCACTTGGAGATACCCTTTTCAAACAACCAAGCATAACTTGGGTCAATAATCCGTCTTTAACAAGATCAGCCTTTCGTTAAAACTATTTCAACAGTTCCAAGCAACATGCTTAGCATAAATCAACTACCCTAAAGTTCACTCTCCCCCTTGGGTTAGGGCTTCGCAAGGTCGATTTAACAAATTCCTTCTAGATCCTTTAAATGAACTAAGTGATTTCACCTTGACCTTTATTAATCATGGCTACCCATTTAGGGTAGAAGATCAACCCATCCTAAGCCCTTTAATGGCGAATACATGCAATTCTACCTCTATTTAAGAATTCAAGATGCGTGAGAAGAATCTAAATCTTGGTGCAACCTGGATATGAGCTATAGATGCTGGAGGGTTGGTGGTATTCATGTCTCCGCTTGCATTGGATACGTTCCTAGCTCCGTTTGCAACTTCAGCACTTGTGCTCCTTGTAACTCGTCTCTTGGGTGCCATCCTTGTGCGTTCTTGGTCTTGCAACCCTTGAGATATTCGACAGCTCGGGCCTTGGCAGAAGGAAGTGGTACGTGGGTTCACAAGGAATCTAAGGCCAAACAATGTGACATCAAACATGCATAACTCTTCTTCTTCTTTTACCCTCTCCCCAATTTGTTTTCCTTCTATCTCACCCTCTCCATCTCATAGTCTTCTCTCCCTCTCTCTTTCTCTCTCTCTCTCCCTATATCCTCCCCTAATTATCTTCGACTTCTCTCTATCCCTCTTCGTCTTCTTCTTCTCCTCTCTCTTCCTTTTCTTCTCCTCCTTTCTCCTTCTTTCTCTCCCTTCCTCTTCTTCTTCTTCTTCTCTCCCTCTCTCTTCTTCTTCTTCTTCTTCTTTTTCTCCTTCTCTCTCTCCCTCTTCTTCTCCTTCTCTCTCTCTCTTCCCCTTCTTCTTCTTCTTCTCCTCTCTCTCTCTCTTCTTCTCCTTCTTCTTCTTCTCCTATCTCTCCCTCTTCTTTTCCTTCTTCTTCTCCTTCTCTCTCTCCTTCCTCTTCTTCTTCTTCTTCTCCTCTCTCTCCCTCTTCTTCTCCTTCTTCTTCTTCTCCTTCTCTCTCTCTCCCTTCTTCTCCTTCTCTCTCTCTCTTCCCCTTCTTCTTCTTCTTCTCCTCTCTCTCTCTTCTTCTCCTTCTTCTTCTTCTCCTTTCTCTCCCTCTTCTTCTCCTTCTCTCTCTCCTTCCTCTTCTTCTTATTCTCCTCTCTCTCCCTCTTCTTCTCCTCTCTCTCTCTTCTTCTCCTTCTCTCTCTCTCTTCCCCTTCTTCTTCTTCTTCTCCTCTCTCTCCCTCTTCTTCTCCTTCTTCTTCTTCTTCTTCTCTCTCTCTCTTCCCCTTCTTCTTCTTCTTCTCCTCTCTCTCTCTTCTTCTCCTTCTTCTTCTTCTCCTTTCTCTACCTCTTCTTCTCCTTCTCTCTCTCCTTCCTCTTCTTCTTCTTCTCCTTCTCTCTCTCCTTCCTCTTCTTCTCCTTCTTCCTCTCCTTCTCTCTCTCCCTCTTCTTTTCCTTCTTCCTCTCCTTCTCTCTCTCCCTCTTCTTCTCCTTCTCTCTCTCTCTCTCTCTCTCTCTCTCTCTCTCTCTCTCTCTCTCTCTCTCTCTCTCTCTCTCTCTCTCTCTCTCTCTCTCTCTCTCTCTCTCTCTCTCTCTCTCTCTCTCTCTCTCTCTCTCTCTCTCTCTCAGCGTTGATCATGGAAGGGGGATTTCTTGACGACGGGGCGTGATGATGTAGGCCTTGGCAGGGCTAGTTTTGACAAGGAGGGGGGGCCTGCTGACGAGCTGGAGAAGGGGGCGCTTCTCGCTACCTATCCAAGGGGGTGCTATGCAGAATAACGAGGGGGGGAGGACCTGTGCCAACGGAGGGAGGGGGAGGATTTATAATGTGGGAGGGGGGAGAAAGCAGCTATCCGCCGCCACCTGGGGGGGCTACATGCCCCCCCTTATCATTTAATTCACTCCCTCTCTCTCTCTCTCTCTCTCTCTCTCTCTCTCTCTCTCTCTCTCTCTCTCTCTCTCTCTCTCTCTCTCTCTCTCTCTCTCTCTCTCGCTCTCTCTCTCTCTCTCTCTCTCT
Organism: Lygodium microphyllum; assembly: GCF_053477565.2. NCBI lineage: Eukaryota > Viridiplantae > Streptophyta > Polypodiopsida > Schizaeales > Lygodiaceae > Lygodium > Lygodium microphyllum. The sequence goes on along the minus strand of NC_141141.1, from coordinate 59,008,363 downwards.
CTCTCTCTCTCTGCCATGCACACGACAGGGGGAGAGAGAGGGAGAGATTTAAAAAAATTTCAAAAAATCTAAAGGGGGTGGAGTTCCTATGGGGGGAGGCACGAGGGCCACGGAAGGGGGGGGGGAGATGTTACATCCTCTCCCCCTTAGAGGAATCAAGATGTCCTCATCTCGAGAGAAACTAGGGAAGACAAGCACTAATGGGGCTTATGACTTGTGGGTTAAGACCCACCATGCATCTGCTGTGCTGCTCTTAATGTTTCAAGTAGTGCACTCATATTATTCAATTTAACCATAGTAGGATTTATTCTCAATTGTGTTACATGTAGATTAAGTTTCTAGGAATTTTAGTCCTCCCAATAAGGTTTAGCAGGCTCTAGATCTTTGTCTCCATCTGATCCGTCTATATATCCATAGACTGCACCTGTGTAGCTTCATTTTCTTGGAGGCTCAAAGTCTTCCGGACTTAGATCATGGCAGTCTGCTTGGATGTGTCCTAGCTCCTTACAATGGAAGCATTGACAGTAGGGACATCTCCTACGGATGTGCCCTATCTCTCTATACATATGGCATCTCTTATCTTGATCTCCATAGTCATCTTTGCTACAATTGCCCGATTTAAGTTCTTCGATGATTGGAGTCACTCGGAGTAATGTGTCTTGCAAGTCCGTTGGGCACATTGATTCCAATTGAGTGTTTATGGGTGGATTCAACCCAACACAAAATTTTGACACATGTTGTGTCATATCTATTGGGGGTGCATACTTTAGGAGTGAAACGAACTTTGAATAGTATGCTTCAAGGGATAATCCTAGCTTATTCAAGTCATAGAATTCATTCATCTTTTGTGTGTGGTAGGCAGGTGGCAGATACCTCCCTCGCACAGCTTCCTTAAGCTTATCCCAAGTGAATGTCCCCTCTGAGATCGCTTGGTCTCTGCACCATTGTTTCCACCAAAGTCTTGCTTTGCCTATAAGCTTAAGTTTAGCGAGCATGGCTTGGTTAGCAGGTGCAGTTCCTGCTGCCTCAAAATAGTCCTCCATGGACTCAATCCAGATCTCAGCATCGGCTTGATTAGTCCTTCCCTTGCCATCAAACTCGGGTGGCTTAATTTGTTTGAGAAGGAATTTCTTCTCTTGCATGTCAGCATTCGTGCGTGCAGAAGGTGCATGACAATCAAGCCATGCCACTTAGGTTATTTCTATTTAGGATATGTCTATGAATTTTTGCTCTAATACCAAGTGTAACTTGCCCGCCCCTCAAATTGCGGGACATGTCTTAGCAGCCCATCGAGAGATCAATCTAGAAGACGCCGCCCGGCACTCCCAAGGAATGACTCGGGGTTTTCCAACTAGGGTCTCTCGAGTCTGCCTCACAACGGAACTCATCCGGCTGTTCCCACTAGGATCGACCTGAAGTCTGGGTTCCTAGCAGTCAAGTCTTCCTAACAGCCTTCTAACGTCCGTCGACAAGCGCTCCACTTTGCATAGATACAACTAGACCCAAGCAGACTCATAACGCACTTGGTTCAAAGAGAATGGGAAACGAGAGGGAGGCACCGCTCGATCTCTCTGCCCATAGGGCATAGTCCCATTCCGGTCCCCTAAAATGGTATGAATCAGGGTTTCAACTTACAAGTTCTAAGGTCCTTGTCTAACTAATGTTCGCTTCAAATAAATTCCATGGAGAAAAGCTCTCGGCTAACCGACACCACCCTTCCATAGGATAGACCCATTGGTCACATCCACCACGCTTCCCTCAAGGGTTGTTTTAGTTATCTAATTACCTACCACATTATGTTTGACACATAAAAGCAGCTTCCTTAATTAACCCGTTAATCACAGGTTCCTTTACGTAATTTAGGGCACTGACACGAAGACAAGATAAAACAAGATCAAACACTTCCTTAACTATCTTCAGATTAATGTTTGTCTTGTGCCTATACAGGAGAATTAAGTGTTCCTTTCTGCCTCCGTAGAAAAATCCTTTCGTCTCTTGACAATAAAACCCGAAGGTTTATCCTACCAAGATTCCACCTTGTAACTAGTATCAAGGCCTCGAGATCCCATCTGGAGTCACGTAGAACACTTGTGTAGGGTCCGGAGGCATTGGGATTTATGTGGCGAGAGCCCCCACTAGCACCCAAGCATCCTCCTATGCCAAGTAATTTCCACGGAGAGACCTCTCACAGTGGGTTCGGTCCACATTCTCGGCGTGGATTCATAACCCCCTTGGTTAGGGTTTGGCGGTTCACATGGGGGTAGCTAGCGCTATCCTTCCTTAATTATCCCTTAAGGAAATCAATCACAGCTGAAGCAACCAGCTTAATAGCATTTACTAGGGAAAACATCCCTTTTGTTTCCATGGCAATCAGTCATCTCAGACCCGACCATGCAATCATCAATCACAAACAACTTGGATTAGCATCTAAAACCACATCAAGCAATCACCCTGCTTATGATCCCCCTATCCTTAGTAAGATCCTCTCCTCTTACCAACACAACCAGTCGACATTCACTTGGAGATACCCTTTTCAAACAACCAAGCATAGCTTGGGTCAACAATCCGTCTTTAACAAGATCATCCTTTTGTTAAAACCATTTCAACAGTTCCAAGCAACATGCTTAGCATAAATCAACTACCCTAAAGTTCGCTCTCCCTCTTGGGTTAGGGCTTCGCAAGGTCGATTTAACAAATTCCTTCAAGATCCTTTAAATGAACTAAGTGATTTCACCTTGACCTTTATTAATGATGGCTACCCATTTAGGGTAGAAATCAACCCATCCTAAGCCCTTTAATGGCGAATACATGCAATTCTACCTCTATTTAAGAATTCAAGATGCGTGAGAAGAATCTAAATCTTGGTACAACCTGGATATGAGCTATAGATGCTGGAGGGTTGGTGATATTCATGTCTCCACTTGCATTGGATATGTTCCTAGCTCCGTTTGCAACTTCAGCACTTGTGCTCCTTGTAACTCATCTCTTGGGTGCCATCCTTGTGCGTTCTCGGTCTTGCAACCCTTGAGGTATTCGACCACTCTGGCCTTGGCAGAAGGAAGTGGTACGTGGGTTCACAAGGAATCTAAGGTCAAACAATGTGACATCAAACATGCATAACTCTTCTTCTTCTTTTACCCTCTCCCAAATTTGTTTTCCTTCTATCTCACCCTCTCCATCTCATAGTCTTCTCTCCTTCTCTCTTTCTCTCTCTCTCTCCCTATATCCTCCCCTAATTATCTTTGACTTCTCTCTATCCCTCTTCGTCTTCTTCTCCTCCTCTCTCTTACTCTTCTTCTCCTCCTTTCTCCTTCTTTCTCTCCCTTCCTCTTCTTCTTCTTCTCCTTCTCTTCTTCTCCTTCTTCCTCTCCTCTCTCTCCCTCTTCTTCTCCTTCTTTCTATCCCTCCCTCTTCTTCTTCTTCTTCTCTCCCTTTCTCTTCTTCTTCTTCTTCTTCTTCTTCTCCTTCTCTCTCTCCCTCTTCTTCTCCTTCTCTCTCTCTTCTCCCCTTCTTCTTCTTCTTCTCCTCTCTCTCTCTTCTTCTCCTTCTTCTTCTTCTCCTTTCTCTCCCTCTTCTTCTCCTTCTCTCTCTCCTTCCTCTTCTTCTTCTTCTTCTCCTCTCTCTCCCTCTTCTTCTCCTTCTTCTTCTTCTCGTTCTCTCTCTCTCTCTTCTTCTCCTTCTCCTTTCTCTCTCTCTTCTTCTCCTTTCTCTCCCTCTTCTTCTCCTTCTCTCTCTCCTTCCTCTTCTTCTTCTTCTTCTCCTCTCTCTCTCTCTTCTTCTCCTTCTCTCTCTCTCTTCCCTTTCTTCTTCCTCTTCTCCTCTCTCTCCCTCTTCTTCTCCTTCTTCTTCTTCTCCTTCTCTCTCTCTCTCTTCTTCTCCTTCTCTCTCTCTCTTACCTTTCTTCTTCTTCTCCTCCTCTCTCTCTCTTCTTCTCCTTCTTCTTCTTCTCCTTTCTCTCCCTCTTCTTCTCCTTCTCTCTCTCCTTCCTCTTCTTCTTCTTCTTCTCCTCTCTCTCCTCTCTCTCCCTCTTCTTCTCCTCTCTCTCCTCTCTCTCCCTCTTCTTCTTCTTCTTCTTCTTCTTCTCCTTCTCTCTCTCCCTCTTCTTCTCCTTCTTCCTCTCCTCTCTCTCCCTCTTCTTCTCCTTCTTCCTCTCCTCTCTCTCCCTCTTCTTCTCGTTCTTCCTCTCTCTCTCTCTCTCTCTCTCTCTCTCTCTCTCTCTCTCTCTCTCTCTCTCTCTCTCTCTCTCTCTCTCTCTCTCTCTCTCTCTCTCTCTCTCTCTCTCTCTCTCTCTCTCTCTCTCTCTCTCTCTCTCTCTCTCTCTCTCTCTCTCTCAGCATTGATCACGGAAGGGGGATTTCTTGACGACGGGGCGTGATGATGCAGTCATGGGCGGGCCTAGTTTCGATAAGGAGGGGGCCTGCTGGACGAGCTAGAGAAGGGGACGCTTCTCGCTGCATGTCCAAGGGGACGCTGTGCAAAATAACGAGGGGGGGAGGACCTATGCCAATGGAGGGAGGGGGGAGGCTTTATAAGGTGGAAGGGGGGGAGAAAGCGGCTATCCGCCGCCATCTGGGGGGCTGCATGCCCCCCCTTATCATTTACTTCACTCCCTCCCTCTCTCTCTCTCTCTCTCTCTCCCCGCCATGCACACGACAAGGGGAGAGAGAGGGAGAGATAAAAAAATTTCAAAAAATCTAAAGGAGGGGAGTTCCTATGGGGGGAGGCACGGGGGTCACAGGGGGGGAGGAGATGTTACAGAAGCTTTCAACGATGGATCTCCCTCTTCCAAAGGATGGTTGGAGCGGGGCTTGGTCTCCTGATTTATTGACCGAAGTGGTCCATATGGTGTTTGAAGATTCTATGATGATGGATACCATGTTGATGTCTTACATGTATCTACGAGGTGATCTGTTGATTTCAGATGAAGTAGATCTGGCCTCGTATGTGGGGGATGTGGTTTTGCAAGCTGTTTTGTATGTCAACTATTTGGAGTTCCGGATAGATGACATGTTCCATTGTTATTCTTCAAAAGTGGCTACTTGCCCTGACAATTGATGGCATTCAATGATTGATTTTGTGGTCCTGAATCAATGTCAGAATTTAGCTTCTACTTATGTGCAGAGCACTAACCAACTGAGGGTGGATCTCCTAGCTTATCTTTCCAAGAACCATCCATTTGATTCATTCTTTTTTTATGCCTATCAGATAATATATGTCCTAGGTCCCTCTGTTCCTAGCCTATTGTACTATCAACAAATGGCTCATCACTATGATTCTTATATTTCCCTTTATCAAACCAACTCAGCACAGCTATCTTACCTCTTCTTTTCCAACCTCAAGGTTTTCCTCAAATTCCTATATTTACCTATTGCTCTTTCATCGAAGATTGAGTTTTTTCCCCTTCTCCACCATGCCCTTCTCCATCTATCCATATACCTTCTATTTTTCCTCTTTATCAATTGACACCTTTCCTAACTGATTCTTTTAAATTTTCAGCCACTCCTTCTTTAGCCTATTCCTCCTTTTATGATTTTGCCTACCCATCTCTTCATCCTCTTTTACTTATTCCACTTCCATCTCCTACCACTTCTATTTCTCAACCCCCTCAATTGGTTAGTGAGTACGATGGATTTGATCAGCAGATTCCAAGAAGAAGAGGATGGAGCTCGACTGATTCTCTCACAAAACCCCAGATAAATTGGCCAATAATTCCAGGGGACTAGACAACTACTAGTCAAGCATACCAGAATTATATCCATTTTTCTCACCAATGTTCACAATCTCTAGATCCTTCAGTCAGATTGACAGCTCATTTTGCTTGGTATCTAGCATACATGCATACGCATTCCCATAACGATCAAAAGGCTATTCCAAAGCTTTGTATGAATGTCAATGTGAATATTGATTCCCAAAAGTTGGATGCCCTATATTTTCATGCCCTATGTCTACCTAGCAGATACCTTGTTTTGCTAGAAAGGATGTACTGCCTGCAGTTCTTTCAAAATCCTCCAAAGACATTTGTGGATGAGTCCTTCTCCATAGAGCGTTTTCGAAACCACCAAGCCTTCAAAAGGGATCACCTTCATTGATATCTTTGCAATGTATTTTGGATGATTCTTAATTATATATATCTCTCTTTTTGGAGGTGTCATTCAAATGGTTGTGTTAGTTTTTGTGTGTGTGTTGTAATAATTGTATGTGATGAGTTCGTGCTGATTGAGAATAATTTGTTCGAGAGCTCTTTTCAAACTACTGATGGTGATGATGGATGGAAAGTCTATGATGGAAAGCTGAAGAAGAACCTCTTATATCCTTTACAAATTTGTTATGACTTTTAAATGATTATCAGATGAGTTAATGAATAACAAAGTTTTCCTTCAGTAGTTTTTCTAGAAACATAGGTGATAAGTTGGGGTTGTGGTTTGGCGAGAATATTGAAGATCCTACAGAAGATCAAAATTGATCTCTTTAGTGAACTTATATTCTTCTTTTCCTTAGGTCGCAAGGATGCTTCCTTTCTAAGTGTGGGGATATGTTGAGAGTGGAAAAAGACTGAATTTTTGACTGATTTTTGTTGTTTTTGAGGTTTGAATTTAGAGTGATGTACGGTTGATAATGGAAGTGTTTTAGAGTGTTTTGGATGATATTGATGATGTTTTAGAAGATCATGATGATTCGCAGTAGAAATATGAAGGTGTGTGATGTTTTAATAGGTTCTGTTGAGGTTCTGATTGGTTCTGTATATCTTTTGTATAGCTTCTGTTTTGTTCTAATTTTCCTCTGCATGAAGCATAGATTGATGATTGATGAAGATTGAGATCTTTTGGAAGCCTATTGAATAGTTTTTGATAGTTTGGAATGGTTTGAGTATGAATTATGAGGATTTGATGTTCTCTGATGACCTTCTGTAAACCTTTTGTAGAGCCACTGTCTCTGCTCTGTAACTGTTCTGTATCTGCTCTGGTACTGTACTATATTGTTTTGTAGACCTTCTGTAAGTATTCTGTAGAAAGCATGTGTGAATTTGGGAAAGTTTTCTAACTTTTGGAAAGGATGAATCTAAGTTCAAAAGAGCTAAAACAAATGGAAGAAGCAGCCATTGAAGACTGAAGAGAAGACTGGAGTGACAGTGACAGTAGTGAGCTATGAAGAGACATTGTAGTGGCTCTGGTACCTCTTCATATCAGACATACCTCTTGGGAGGTGCATACATGACCTAATAAGGATTATTGAGAGTTATTATGAGAGTATTGTGGTGAGGAGATGATGTACTATTGAGAGAGAGAGAGAGAGAGAGAGCCAAAGATAGTCAATTCTATCAAAACAGTGCAACTGTATATGAGAGATTGAGAGAGAGAAATATGAAGACATTGAAGATGAATACTATGTGATTGATTTCCATTCAAAGATAGTGTATTCTTTTATGTTCCTTGTTCTATTGATAGATCCTATGAAGATGTTGAAGATTATGGTTGATTCTATCAAATCCATGGGAGATATCTACTATGATGTTACGTGAAGATTAGTTGTTTTCTTTGTTTTGGTCATCAAAAGAATGAAATAAAATCTTGTTGATTTTACAAGATAGATTTTCTTACAGTAGAATCCCCTTTTCCTTGGTGTTCCTCTTGGGGATCCAACAACCCAAAAATTCTTCACAAAAGAAATCAACCCCTTCACCCCAAAAGCCTAAGTTTTCTCCTCGGTCTAACTTCAAAGGAATTCTTGGTAATCCTCAACATAAGCCCAACTCTTACCAATCATTTCAATCCCTATCCTTAATAAGAAACCCTTGTTATCATCTCATATGTAAAGTTTACAAACAACAAGGTCATATTGCAAAGGACTATCGTCAAAAAAATAGATTCAACAAACATCACTCAAAAGGTCAAGCCTACTTTGTTAGCATCGGCAATTATAACATGGAAGAGCAACTAGAAACTATCAAGCCTAGCCACAAGTGTTTAGGCACCTTCTTCAAACTCCAAAAAAGAATATATATGGCTTCTAGACTCTGGAGCTACTCATCATATGACTTTTCATAAGAAATGATTAGTTGACTTCAAAGAGATGTCCACTCCACTCAATGTTGCCATGGGGGACAACAACATTCAACAAGCTTAGGGCTATAGCACCATTCAAGTGGAGCTTCCCTCCAATCACATAATCAAGGTACATAAATTTTATTATGTTCCCAACCTTTAAAAAAATATGTTAAGTATCAATGATCTCACTTCTTAATCCTCTCTCACTACTCACTTCTACAGAGACCACTGCATCTTACATCTACTCTCACCTTCTCTCAAACTAACTTGCCCCAAACTAGGTTGGATTTACCCAATTGGCTATTCACTTCTACAACCTTCTTCAAATGCTACAACTAACTCCACTTCCCTCACAAGTACACCACAACACACCCTCCTATGGCACTCTAGACTTGGTCATGCCTCTCACAATGTTCTCCAATAACTTATTCATAAGAAACTTGTCTGCGGCCTTCCACCTTCCCTCTCACAACTTCTATTTTGTCAAGCTTGTGCTCTCAGTAAAGCCACAAATCTTCCTTACCCCAAATCCTACTCCATTATGACTCAACCTCTTCAATTAGTACACTCCAACATTTGTAGTCCTATCAATCCCGTATCTCTCATGGGAGAAAAATATTTTATGGTGCTTATTGATGATTATTCAAGATATACTATTGTATATTTTCTCACAAGGAAGTCACAAGTCTTCTCCAAGTTCCAAGAATATAAGGAAGCAGTTGAAAATAAGCATGAGTTATGACTCAAAGCTCTTCATACAGACAATGGAGAAGAATATACATCAAATGAGTTCAAAGATTATTGCAAAGCCTTTGGCATTCAACATGAGCTTACCATGCCACATCATCCACAGCAAAATGGAGTTGTTGAATGTAAGAATCATACTCTACTAAATGTCGCAAGAGCTATGTTATAACTAGTTTGTCTTGGAAAAGAATATTGGGAGGAAGTGATTGCTACAACAACATATCTTCAAAACAGGTTGTACTCTACACAATAACACTCCTTACAGATTGTGGTTTGGTCACCCTCCTGGCCTATCACATCTAAAGGTCTTTGGATGCACTGCCTTTGTTGTCAATAAGGATCGCATATCCAGATTCTCTCCCATAGCCACACAATTAATTTTTAAGGGATATGGTGAGCCCCATGGTTACAAAGCCTATCGATTTCATGATCCACACAACAAGGTCTTCATTTATGGTAGAAGCAACATATTTCATGAAATCAATCTCCTTCCCATAGGATCTACCACCACACAACCTCAATCTCTGACAATTTATCCCATTGTCCCATAGGATAGAACATTTTCCAATTTCAACATTTGACACTACTCAATCTAGGCCCACTATATCTTCTACACAATCTTCTCTTCATCTTTCCTTTCATTCATGTTCTTCACCATTGTCATCTCCCTTATCCCATATAGAACAACCCACACCATATGCCACATATGGACAAGCTCCAAATCATGTAAAATCTAACCTTAACAACTTAATATCCAGCTCATCACTAAAGCCAAACGTTGGAAAATTGGCGCCTTCCTCTGCAGCGTCAATCACGCAAGCTTTGAGGATCACGTCAGTTGAAAATGTGCCTGCTCCTCCTGCCACGCAGCAACTACAGCAATCGCTTGCAACCAAGTCGCCATACCTAAACAAAAAATAGCCATGTCAATAGAAAACGCCATTCAGTAATTGCCTTGTTGCTACTCCGGCTCATCAACACTATGTGAATGATACTCTCTCTCCCTGCAATTTCCAGCTCACTATCCACAGCTAAACAACTACTTAAGTAGCAACAAACTCCTGTCCTTCCACTCTCACAAGTCCAATATCCTACAACCAAGTCAATCCCTCTAAATACTTCCTCTTCTCAGAAACCAGCTCCAAAATTATCCATTGAATCTCACATTGATCTAGCATCCTCCAAAACTTCGAAGGTCTAGTCACATAGCTACAATGTCCTCCACTTCAAGTATTTCTTCCCCTACTGCACTCATTGTCACCACTCTTAAACCTCCATCTCCAACTTCCCCTTCAATGCCCATTACTTTCTTTAACTCTTCCGACTCTAAGACTAATGAAGTTTACTCCCAACCAACTCCTTCCTACAAAAGCTTACATGACCTTCATCTCCAAGCCAACATTGCCCTTGGACAAGCTCAAGAGTCACCTCCAACCACCATTCCCGAGCCACCAAACTACCTTTCTATCAATCAAGCACTTTGAAGTAATGAAGCTTCTCAATGGCAAGCTGTAATACTCAAAGAATACAAGGCTCTTCTTCATAACAACACTCGGACATTGGTTCCCCTTCCTCCTAGAGAATCGGCAATCAACTGCAAATGGGTACTTTGCCAAAAGCTCAAACTAGATGGCTCTATTGACAAGTACAAAGCCCGACTTGTAGCTCATGGTTTCGAAGAAATTGAAGGCCTCAATTACAGAATCATTCTCTCATGTACTATCTTTAACCTCCTTACGGATATTACTCTCCATGGTTGTTCGTTTCAAATTAATTCTTCATCATATTGATGTCAAAACTACCTTCCTACATGGTCACTTAGAAGAGAAAATCTATATGTCTCAACTCCCAAATTTTGTTGATCCAAAATTTCCAACTTATGTCTGTCTATTGCATAATAAATCTCTTTATGGCCTAAAACACGCACCAAGGCAATGGTACACTCACATTCATTCTCATTTAATACACCATGGCTTTAGGCGGCTAGATACTGATCATAACATTTATATTATTCTTCGACGCAACACCGTAATTATCCTAGGCCTTTGCGTTGATGACATTCCCATTCTTATCAACTCTCCCCATGCCATGTCCAAAGCTAAATCTATTATATATTCACAGTTTACTATCACAGATTATGTTCCTATGCATTACTGTATTGGCATTGAAATTGAACAGTCACCCTCATCTATCAAAATGCATCAGCATACCTACATTATGTCTATTCTCTCATGTTACTCCATGCTCCACTATAATCCCATGGTCACTCCACTTGCCCAGAATCTCCAAGTGAATCCATCCTCATCTCATTCTCTTTCAACCAAGTAGGCTCATGAAATGGAGACTATCCCTTATATGGAAGCACTTGGATAACTTTGGTATCTAATTACTTGTACCCATCCATATTTGTCCTATGCATGACATATTCTTTCCAAAGCCATGCATCGGCCCACTTATGAACATTGGAAGTAGCTCAAACGGGTCTTACGATATCTCAAGGCAACATCTAATGTGGGGATATGTTTTACAAAAGACACCAATCCAATCATGGTCACCTCGACAATCACCCCAATGCAAGAAGGAACCACCAAAGGAGTGGTCAACAAAAGAAATGTTATGGATTGGGTGCAGTATCTAGTGAGAAAAGTGCAAGAACTTACACTTGCACCAAGCAAAGGAGCCCCCCTTATAGGAATTAAAAGACTAGCAGCTAGCAGGTAGTCGATACTGAACTATACTAATGGCCAATGATACTCCGCTTGGAACTCTCAACAACATCAATGCCCTCAGCTATGCACAACACATAAGAATACAATGAGTTAGTAAAATAACTTTAGAGCCAACTTGACAAGATGGCTGAAGAGAAGAAGGCCACACTTCCAAATCTAGAAGAATAAAAGAATGCCTTTGCAACCTATAGGCTTGAAAAAATGAGGGTAATGACCATCATAAACAAAGAAATAATTGAATTGAAAGAGGCCTTAAAGACAAGGCAAGGAGAAGAAATCCTAAAAGATTTGTATAATGAAGAAAGGGAGAATCGTATGGCTCTAGAGGAAATGTGCATCTTCAACTCTAAGGAAAATAGATACGTAGAGTTGGAAAATGAGGAGTTGAAGAGATAAAGAGAGGAAGCAAAAAAATAGTTGTGTGGGGAAAAAACACAAAAAGATAAAGAGGCCTCAAAGAAGTTGATAGAGATGCATAACCAACTCCAAGTAGCTCTCCATGAGAGCGAGTAATCCTATAAGGACAAGTGGAGCATTGAAACCAAGAAAAAGAACAAATGCATGTATTATGGCAAGAGCATGAGCAGGTGGTTGCCACTCTAGCCCAATACTAGAATCAAGGTTTGGAGCAGATAAAGGAGAAGACAGAAGAATGGGCAGCCAAGAATGAGAATAGAATTAAAGACTTAGCTTATCGACTGTGTAATGTGCCCGCCTAGTCCAAGCACGTTTTAGCGGTCCATCAAGAAACGAATCTAAGCGTCGCCACCCAGCACTCCCAAGTAATGTTCCGAGGTTTGTCACCTAGGGTTTCCCGAGTTCGCCTCACAATGAAACGTTCATGGCTGATGAACCTACTAGGATCGATATGAAATCTGGGTTCCTAGGGCCAAGGTCTCCTAACAACATTCTAGCATTGGGTTTTGGACATCCTACTCTATGCATAGATACCCAATCCAAAGCAGATCCATACCGCACTTGGTTCAAAGAGAATGGGAAACTAGAGGGATACGCGGCTAAACCTCTCTGCTCGGAGGGCATAGTCCCATTCCGATCCCCTAAAATGGCATGAATCGGGTTCTAACTTAACAATACCTAAAGTCAAATGGCAATAAATCCTTATGAAAAGCCTCCGAGTTCTCTGGGACCACCCTGTTGTAGGACAGACCCATCGGGGGTTCCATCCACCTGCTTTCCTCAATAGACATTCTTTGGTTATCTAATTAGGTCCTAACACATTTATGTGTGACATTTAAACCTTTAGGAAATAGGGTTCCTTTGCATAATTTATAGCACAGACACAAAAACAAAGCAAGTAGACCTTTTGACAAGCAAGTTCCTTAACTTATCTTCAAGGTAATCTTTGTCTCCTGCCCATACAAGAGAAATTATGTATATCTTCTGTCCAATAGTACCCGGTCCAAATCACATGGCACCAAAATTTCCATTCTTTATCTAAAATAGGATCATAAAATGCCCTAGACGTTGGGCTCACGACAGTCTACAATTCCGTTCTAGTCTAGGAAAGGGGTGTCCAAAGCTCCACTGACCCCAATCGACGTAGGAGTAAGACACAACTTCCATGGTTGGCTTTTTCACCACTCAACCTTCGGCCCGTGAATCGAGCAATGCCCCCCTCAAGGTAATCCATAGTGTGATCTTAGAGATGATCCAACCATGCAAAATATCCTTCCTTAATTAATCCAATTAAGAATCAAGCATAATCAAGGCAATCAGCCTAATATCATCTTCCAGCGAAACATTCCTTTATTTCCCATGGTTACTTGTCATTACTGACCTTTGCCATGATTTTACCATCAAACACAAGCACTTGGAATATTTATCCAAATCACAATGCAATAGTCAGTTGATTGTAAAAATCATTTAAGGTGTTTTTTAATCAACCAACAAAACTAATTTTATTTTTTTCCAAACAATACAAGAATAGATGCGATAATAATTACATCACATATTCGCTCTCCCCCTTGGGATCAAAGAGCGATTCTATGCAAAATTTACTTAATACTTGCATGCACAATTCCTAATGTTATTCTTTTTACAATTATGCTATTCATAACCCCTGATCAATTTCTCTATCAACGAATAAGCTATACACAACTAAGTTCAATCAACTTCCTTTGATACATGCACTTTGCAAACTTCATCTTTCGAATATGTGAGAAGAGGCCTATCCCTTCCCATGACCTATTCTTGTACATCATAGTATGGAGCCTAATGTATCTCATGCAAGAATCAAAGCAAGCATCTATCAATTTAGAAATACATTACTTACGATCGGAACAGCAGTTGGATTGGTAGTAATGCCCTCACCCGAGGCTCCGTTGCTTGTTGAGGGAATGCCATCTACACGTGACATTTTCTGCTTGGGGGCCATGATCTTCTTCTCTTTTAAACACAACTCACACAAAACTTCAGCCACTTGCTTGAAAGGAGAGAAATTGGGGAAAAATGGCTTGCGGGTTAGGGGATGAGCTTGGGGAAAAGAAAAAGAGAGAATGGGTGTGGCCACCCTCTAAGGAGGGGGAAAGGGAGGAAGAAACTTCTCTCTCTCTCTCTCTCTCTCTCTCTCTCTCTCTCTCTCTCTCTCTCTCTCTCTCTCTCTCTCTCTCTCTCTCTCTCTCTCTCTCTCTCTCTCTCTCTCTCTCTCTCTCTCTCTCTCTCTCTCTCTCTCTCTCTCTCTCTCTCTCTCTCTCTCTCTCTCAGGGTCTCCTTGTGCCTCCCCATGCCTCATATTTATAATGAATTAGAGAAGAGGCTCATCCAAGAGTTCTTGGTGGAGGGGATCTTGGAGAATCAGTGATGTGATGCTCAACTCATAAATCTGATGGTTCCATTGGCTCCAAAAGGGGGGTAAAACCCCAAGACACTTGATTAAAAATCTTTCAGATCATTCCTTTCTCTCCCTGTTCGAAGTGATGTCTACTGCCTATACATTGCGATCACAACACGCGCGATTTTGCCAATCTCTCTTTATTTTTTTATTTTTATAAAATCTCCAAAACTAACTAAAACATCACTTGTCTTTTCTTTTAAATGACATCCAGTTCTAGAAATCTCCATATCTTTTTAGGATAATATCTAAAATATCTAGAATATGCTAGTTTTGCCCAAAATCTAATATTTTTGGACAATCCATACTATACATATTAACACTAGTGATTAATATGGCTCATAACTCTTGTTCACATTGTAACTTCTACGAAGAGTGGCTATGGTCCTTGTTAATCCGAGGAAAATATCAGATTTAGGACTCTCAATTTTTTTAATAAAATATTTTTACTTAAATAAAAATTGTTAGTTATTAATGTTTGTTAGTTTTTACCTTAGTTAGTCTTTAGTCAGTAACCATACTAACTTATTAATTGACTAACCAACTTTCGAACTAACCAACTAACTTTTAATTGCATGGGAATATTACAGACTGGCCCATTAAGAGAGTGAACAACTCATGGTAGAGAGAAAAGCTGCAGCTCTACAGATGGGGATGTTGGAGTAGCAAAGATCCTTCTTAAGCACAATGCTAAATGTAACACAATCAAGAGAAGAAGAGATCCTTAAGGAAGTCAAAAGAAAATTAGAGCTAGAAAGGAGAGCACTGCAATATGGACTCCATGCCAAGGCACCCAAACCTAGCCCCAACTTAGGAGTAGAGGAGCAACGAGCCCATTTAATCGCAATTGGATCAACCATGCAGGAACTCGACTTGCTTGGTTTTGAGGAGTTGAAGCAATGACCACAACCTCTCCCACAAGGGCCAATAGAGTCAATCCATGAGGAAGAGCTAGACTTTGAGCATGACCATGTGGAGGAAGAAAATTTGCAAGAACTAAGCCCCCCTCTCCAACAACCACAAGCACAACTAGAAAGTAAGGGGAGGAAGCCATACCACCCGAAAGGATGGTGGAGATAAGGTGTAGGGAAGAGAGCAAATAGAATTAGCATGCAAAAAGCTCCAAGCCACAAGCCATTGTAAGTTCCACATGTGGCCATCCCCCCTTCAGGTGTGATCCTGTAAACTGGAGCCAGGAACTTGCAGTTTGGGAGTATTGGGAAAATGAGTCACTCCACAAGGTGGAAATACGAGCTTGCAAATTATTGGGATGACAAGGTAGTGGAGGTGCCCCTAAAAGTGGGAGGGTATGAGGCTCAACCTGAGTGGTGCAGAAACATCTAGGACTCTAACTTAGAGGCCTGGATGGCTTTCTGTAGCATCCTACCACATGAGAGAGATGATCCTATCTACATGCCCTACCTGCAAAGAAGGCTTGGAGTTGATTTCAATAGGGAGGTGCATGGTAGAGATGACTTCCCAATGATCGACAATGTGAATACACATTTCCTGAAGAATGCATGACCTTCACTAAAAGGGACCTCCACCCACCATCAATAGCACACTTCCTGAGAATTCTCCTCGTGCCCAGATCTTGCTTTCATAACCACATGTAATTATCTTTGCCTTTTGCAAATACTACTAAAACAAAAACCTGCTCTATAGAGAAAGAGCAGTTACCGACCCTCTTTTTTAATATTAATGCAATAATAGATAGTTGTGCAATGATTCACCTCATGATGAGAGCCACTCTCTTACCAGCATTTTGTATGAGCCTGAGAGGATATGAGTGACAGTAGGTTCATTAGGTGTAACCACCCATTTTTGTCATCTACACCCCTAATGTAAGAACTTGAAGAACTATATGCAGAGTAGGGCCTTCCTAAGCAAATGCCTTAAGCATCCATGTAACTTGGCCTTTGCTCATGAATGGGATGCCACTTAACATGCTCCCTTTGTAATTTTTTTAAAAAAAGAGAGAAGAAAGAAAAAAAAAGAAGTAAAATAAGAGAAAAAAAAAGAAAAGAAAAAAGATGAAGAAAAGAGAAAGAAGTGCAAAAGAAAAGGAACAAAAACATAAAATCTATCCATCTTTACTCTATAAGCATCACAATCATTACACCGAGGGACCATCTTAGCCCTCCCCCACTTCACAACTTAGGCCACATCAAGGGTAGGACATTTTGATAAACTTGTCTCCCTAAGTCACTCACAGTATCTTCCTTTATATGAACTGGGTCCTCAAGTGTGGGACAATACATTAGGCTTACAATCTATCTCCTAGTTCCACCATCACTTACATAGTATACTACATTGTAAGGTGGTAGACATGACCCCCTAGGAAGTGCACTCTTCTTCTTTTCAAGTGCATTGTATGGCGGCGTGACCAACAACAACTATAGAGGCCCTCTTCAACCAACCATCTATCTCCAACATTGGCAATGTTTAAAACCCACTTCATAGAGAGTCCCCAATATGACTTACCTTCCAAAGGTACCACGAATTATCAACATTTTCAACCTGTACCATCAAGTGCCATGAGACTGGTACTCAGATTTTTGAATGGGGTTGATGTTAATCCTTGAAAGATCAAGACGAAAACATTTGGAAAATCGAAAGTGAAAGACAATCCCAAGGCAAGAGAAAGATGGAGAACAAAGGCGCACTTAGAAAAATTTGAAGACACGAAGTGTAAAAATTTTTGAGAAGCTCTTCTTCTCCTCTCTTCATCATCATCTTCTTCTCTTCCCCTTCCTCACGTGCATGGCTATGGAGGTCAAATCTCAAAGCTTTTTTGAGAGTGCATCTTTGATCATGGAGCTACCGATGGGTTCATGGGTGGAGGAAACTTGATCTCATTCAAAGGTAAGCTCACTACATTTTTGTGTGGAGGAGTGTGCATGACTATGTGAGAGGTGGCCATAGCTCTTAGCTTGAAACACTTGAAACAATAGGCTGTCCAAGGGTCTTTAGTGTCCTTACGAGAGCACTGAAAAATGGTGTCTGTTCTATGTTTATTTTGTAGGCTGTATTGTAAACCCATAATGCTACCATTAGCTTATTGTCCCAGTTACTGCATGAGCCAAATACCACCTTGGTTAGGACAGTCACTAGGATTTTATTTGTGGCTTCAAC
This sequence comes from Lygodium microphyllum, assembly GCF_053477565.2. Lineage (NCBI taxonomy): Eukaryota > Viridiplantae > Streptophyta > Polypodiopsida > Schizaeales > Lygodiaceae > Lygodium > Lygodium microphyllum. The sequence goes on along the minus strand of NC_141141.1, from coordinate 58,990,856 downwards.
TTGATCGTTGGCTTGAGGATAATACAGTGAGGATTTTCGATGGATTATCAAGAACATGGATAAGTGGGCAATTATTCTATGGGACATTCAAGCTGTGAGATCACTTACTCCCATAGAAATTTGGCAATGGTTCTAGCGTTGTTTTTTTGAGTTTCTTGAGCTTCAATCCACTTGGTGAGATAGTTTGTGGCTATGATTATGTACCTCGCTTGTGAGTATTGTGCTACATGGCTGATTGAATGAATGAAATCAATCCCCTATTTTTCAAATCATTGGTGTACTATCACTAGGGTTAACTCCATCTTATCCTTACGAATAGGGACTTTGGTTTGTTGGCACTCATCACAGTGCTTCACAAACCTAGTTACATCACGAAATAGCATAGGTCACTACAATTGAGATGGGAGCACCTTACCTGCTGTAGTGTCCCCATTGAAATGTCCTCTAGCAATTCCACCATGAGCTTCTACAAGCATATCGTGCATCTCATGCTCACAAACACATCTCCTTAAACAGTCCATCTTTTCTTAATCGGTAGAGTTGGCTAGCAATCAATTGATAGGGTTGAATCTCTAGAATGAGACGTTGTGGCATAGCCTTGTGGACTATGTCGTGTGTCCAATAAGGTGTAAGGTGTGCTCTAAAAAAATCTCTTTCGCTGGACATTCTAAACATATGTGTGTCGAGTAGGTCATCTACAATGTCTTGTCTAGCTACTTCTCTTATGGTTATGCGAGACATATAGTCTACCATGAAATGCTATTTGCCCTTGCATACTATCATTAAGAAATTAATTTTTAGTAGTAGTAGTAACTATCGAGCAATACATTATGTAAAGGGAGCTCACACTCAACCACCAAGATCCACAGACTGCTTATTCCTTCAAGCATTTCAAGAGAGCACCTATGGCTATCTCTCACCTAGTCGATGCGTCGTTGATCCTACTAGGATGTAGTGAGCTTACCTTGATGCCCAAATGAGTTGCCTCCTCCCTCAAGCACTTCGGTAGCTCCATGATTTGTGATACAAGCTCAAGCCTCCTCCTCCAAGCTCCATCCTCCATAGCCATACGCAAGATGAGAGAAGAGAAGAGAAGAGAAGAAGAAGAGAGGAGATGATGGACAGCTTCACCTCCAAGATCCCTCACCCTCACACACTCACTCCCTCACTCGCTCACACTCCCTCCCTCAAGCACTCACATGCAAGCAAAGAGAAGAGAAGGAGAGAAGAAGATGAGTCTACTTTTGCCACACACCAAAGAATGAGCTTTCCATTCACTTTTTGGCTTTTATACATAACCCTAAATCCCTTTTGGATAGTCATCCCTTTTTTACATGACTAGCCATTGTGAAGGTCATTTTCCATTTCCTTCTGTGCTTTCTATTTTCCTTTTCTCTTATCTATGCCCATCCACCTTTTACAATTTGCATAAGAGGGATCCTGGCACTCTTTTACAATAGTTTTAGGGGCGCCTTGCATGAAAAAATGTGCTTTTGCCTTTGACTTGATTTTTGAGGCCGTCCCTGTGCTTTTAGTCATTCTCTATCTTGCCTCTTCTATTGTGTTTGATTTTCTCCTGGGCCACCTCTTTTAGGTCTCGACTTGAACTTTTCCACTTTTTTCGCTTTCTTCTTATGCTGAGGTTAACATTACCCCTCTCCTAGTTGAGTCCCAGTCCCATGGCGCTGATGTGTAGTAGTTGGAAGGTGGGATGAGTGTAACCAAATGGCTTTTTTGAGTTTGTATACAAGCCCTTGCGGGGGATGATGTTGGATGGACTAGCCCTTGAAATTGAAGATGTAATTGGGGCAGGTTCCTCTTTGACACTGGCCTTGAGTGGATCAATCCTTTGAAATTGAATATCATGTTGGATAGATCATTCTTGGGAAACAGTGGGTGGGGATGTATCCATCCTTCCTTGAAACTAAATATGGCATTGAATGGATCCTTCCCCTCACCCTTCTAGGTGTAGCTTTTGCGGACTCCCCCTTCAAGCTGCTTGATCCTTTTGCTTATGTCCGTTTAGAAATTTTGTAACAACTTTTGGATTACTTTGTTTGCTAACCTAGGAACAAAGATTGATTTCTCATCTGCATTTCATCTTGAAACTAATGGACAAACAAAAGCCACTAACAGTACTATTTTAGATCTTTTACGTGCTTACACTATTTCTAAACCACAGACATGGGACACACATTTGCATTTACTACAGTTTGCATATAACAATACACCACACACATCTACAAAGAAAGCACCGTTTGAAGTGATTTATGGTTATAGATTGTGTACACCTGTTGCATCTTTATCAAATAGAATTCAGAGTGCTGATGATATTGCTAATATGCACGCTACTATTTTTTATGAGGTTAAAGATATGATTTCCAAAGCCCAGCAATCGTATACAAAACAAGCCAATAAGAAAAGATAAGCAATGAATTTCAAAGTTGATGACTATGTTTAGTTGAGAATTGAAAAATGTAGATTACAAAGTGTAGATAAACACCCAGTTGTGAAATTAGCACCTAGATTCTATGGAGCCTTTAAGATCATTCACAAAATCAATGACAATGCATTCAAGTTAGATCTACCACCTCACTGGAAAATTCACAACATATTTCATATTAGTTTATTATGACCCTTTAGAGGCCAATTACCTATACACCCTGTTTATGAAAACCCACCTTTGTTAGATGAAGAAACTGAAATACTAGAACCCGAAGCTATCATAGATACTGATTTCATGACCACTAGAACTGGACGTAGATATTCTAGATATTTGGTCAAGTTTAAAAACCATCCTATTGAGGAAGCCCAATGGATGCACGCTAGAGACTTAAATGCTTTCCCCACTCTGTTAGATCCACATTGAGCTAATAGCAATTGAGGACAATTGCTATCCCACCCCGGGGGTATGATGCCAGGAGTCATATTTCACCGTGGATTCCGTGCCATGGTGGATTCCGTGAGGTTTTACGGTGGATTCCGTGAGGTTTTACGGTGGATTCCGTAAACTTTGTTGACCGGGGCTCATACACAAAGAGGATTCTTTGTGCGAGAAGTTGATGGGGACGCCTATCCTTTTCAGGCGTTTCATTAATTTAGTGTGTACATGGGTGATTCCATAGCGGGTGATTCCGCAAAATACATATTAAATTAATAAACGTTTATGAGTTTAGAGTACCCACTCGTAATAAATTAAGGTTAGGATTGATTTCTAACCAGTTGATTTATTTATGTAGCTGAAGACTGCTAAGTATTCACTTTTGTCAGTTTAATTGTATTATTTTACTAACGATTGTGAATGCTTCAATTGATGTGTAGAGATAGCAGCAGTGGCGGAGGAAAGCATTGGAGGATAGCGTGTATTTGAGTTATCATTTATATTTTGATGGGCGCATACCTTAGGCATGGCGCCTATATTTTATTGTGCATATTTATTGAGGCATTGGATATTTATTTATTATTTTGTATGCGCATGGACGCACGATTATGATATTTGTATTTGGGCATTGTATTGGGTATGCTTGACTCTTTGGGTGCCGCCCATTAGCTTTATTCCTATTTTGTGCTAAAGCAAACTCAAAAGCCAAAAGCGTGCTATTTTGTAATTTGGGCTATTATTTGAGCTTGAAGATGATTAATACATAAAATACATGCTTTGTGGAGTGCTCACACAAGGCATGGGGGGAGATTGCACCCAATTGGTCTCTTGTTCATGTCGTGCATGCTTTCTACCTTGAGTTTTGTACAAAAAGTAGAGTTCTTTTGTTCTTGGGGACCTTCCGGCATTCACTACGCGAGCATATAGCATCCAATCTGCGCACGAAGTGTCTACTTACTATATGGTGCATTGTGCTCATGCTAGTGGAACTGGGAGCTAGGGCAAGCTTGGGTGTCGTCCCACACTTGAGGACCCAGTTTGTGTATAAGGGAGGTGCTGTGTGTGTAGCTTAGGGTGACATGTCTAATGAGTGTTACCTCCCTAGGTATGTCTTGCCCTTGATGTGCCCTAAGCATGAAGTGGAGAATCAAAATAAAGCTAGGGGATTAGGGACAAAGCCACCAACTGATTGAAGCCATTGGACACACCTAGCTTGAGAACCCCTAGGTGTAGTGATTGTGACCTACGTGGGGTGAACTATTGTTCGTTGTGATTTCTTCTCTTTTCATCTTTGTTTTCTTCTTTCTTTCTTTTGTTTCTTTTCTTTTCTTGTCTCTCCCTTTCTTTCTTTCTTTTCCCTTTTCTTTTTTCTTTTCTTTTTGATTACATAGGTAGGACAAGAGCTAAGCTTTGTTGCCTGTGTGGGGTGGAGAAGGGGGCCTAAGAGATTTGTTCAAGATTTGTCAACTCTACAAGTATCCTTTGAGGTTCATGCAGACTTGTAGAGTGGTAGTAGAGAGAAATGGATGATTGCAATGCATAAAGTGACTATCATTCATATCTTCTAGAAGGGATAAACAAAATGCAAGGAGAAGAGTAGCATGTATTATTAGTCGGAGCCATGGCACAGATGTTTATGGCATTGGGATCAAAATAGAGGGGTGGAAGGTTGCATTCCTGTGGAGTGGGGTTTTACCTAGGTAGTATTCTAAGTACTCTAAGGTAATTACATGTAATAATGAATGCAGGCTCGTAGCATGAGGAGAATTCATCCACAAAACAGACTATGGAATCATACAAATTTTATGGGGTGAAGATAAGGGCCTCTTCAGGCTTAGTACAATCCTCATTGTAGATTTCGAGGAAGTCGTATCAGCCATGGACATTAGGGTCAAAATCCACTCTCATCCTTTGGGGGTATGGCATGAATGTTGGGTTATTGCATTTGAATGGGAGGTTGTTGCAGAAAGCCACCCCAAGTGTCCATATTAATGTCATAGATATATCTTCTCCATGTAGGTTGGCACTCATAACCTGGCACTGATCTTGGGACCTCAAAAACCTTGTTTTGCCTAAATTCTGCATCCTCTATGCTCCAAAGGGTCGGGTTCTGTTCTCTCTTAGCTAGCCATCTCTCCCCGAGTCTTCTTCCAATGTTGATCACTTCTTCCACCACCTTGATTGGTAGAACCCTGCACAAATTGGCGAGGAATTGGAAGTTTAGATCGAAGGGGTATCTGGAAATTTCCTGTTATTCCCAGATTACTAAATCAGCATGGAAGCTCACTGGGAAATTATCTTGCCTCGATGGAATAGGCGTGGGTGGCACTCTACAAGTCTGGCATTCAATCTTCTCCTTGCTTCCTCCACCATTTTTTTTCTCTTTTCCTTAAGTGTGTCCCTTCTTTCTTCGGATGTGTTTGCTTATTGTTTGTCTTCTAGCCATGGTGGGGAAGGAGGCTGTGGTGCTAGCTCTTCTTCATGGGGCCCCATCTTGAAGCTTGGGCTAGCCTCATCTCCTTGCTAGGTTTCCTATTGTACCCCTTCCGTGAACCCTACTGCATCTATTTCATGTGGGGTCAAGCCTATCAACAGTAGATATCTTTGTTTTGCTCTTCAAGGGTGAAACTGATTCCCATAGGTTGCAGTGGCATCTGCAACTTGGTAGTGGTCCTACCATCATTCTTTCTCGTAGCTCGTGCTTCTGCCCACTTCATGAGATAGTTAGTGGCAACAATGATGTATTTTGTTTGTGAGTGTTGTGCTGCAGGACTGATTGGCCCAAGGAAGTTGAGTCCCCATTTCTTGAATGGTTGCCTTGCAATGATTGGGGACTCAACTCCATTTTGTCCTTGTGAACTGGTATCTTGGTCCTTTGGCACTCATCATAGCGCTTTACAAATCGTGCTGCATCTTGAAAAAGAGTAGGCCACCATAGCTGAGACTATAGCACTTTGCTGGCTATTGTGTCTCTGCTGAAGTACCCTCTTGCTATTCCATCATGTGCCTCTACAAATACGTCATGCATTTCATGCTCACACACACATCTGCACATCAATCCATCTTGCCCTAGCCGATAGAGTTGGCCTACTATTAATTGATAAGGTTGGATTTTGAGAATGAGTTGCCTAAGTCGGGATTTTTCTATTGGCCATTCAGGAAGTCCGTGCTCAAGTATTTGGACTATGTCAACTGCCCATTAAGGCGTCAAATTAGCTCTAAATAAATCTCCTTCACTAGTGGATAGACTGAATAGATGGGCATCAGGTAGTTTTTCTGCAATGCCTTGTCTAGTGGCTTCTCTTGTGGGAAAGCGAGACATATGGTCAGCCATATAATGCTACTTTCCTTTACATACAACCACAGAGAATTTAAATTCTAAAAGTAGAAGTAACCATCGAGCTATGCATCCTGTAGTGCATGGTTTATTAACAAGGTAAAGCAAGGTGGCTTGATGGTCAATGAAGAAGGTAAAGGGTGTAGCCAAAAGGTAATGTCGAAACTTCTTTTACAGCAAACATTATGGATAAACCCTCTCTCTGCGTTGTCGAATAATTCATTTCCATATCAGTGAGTTGTCTACTAATAAAGCTCACAAGATAGTCTAAGTTGTGTTCACCAAGCTGGCATAACACAGCTCCTAAAGTGAATTTAGAAGCATCAATGTAAACATGAAAGGTAATTGTCCAGTCTGGGGCTCATAGAATTGGTGCAGTGGTTACAGCCTTTTTCAACTCCTCATATGCGGGTTGGCATTCGTTAGTCCACTCAAATATAATCAACAACTTGTATAGAGGTCCTAGCAATCAATGCGTAGTTTAACACAAACCACCGATAATATCCTATATGGCCTAGGAAGCAATGAACTCCCTTGTAATCAATTGGTGGTGGAAGATCAACAATAATCCTAACTTTTGAGAAGTCGGTGGCAATGCCATTCTTTGACGCCATGTGCCCTAGGATGCATTCGTGCTTCACCCAGAATTGGCACTTTAAGGGGTTCAATGAGAGATGATATAATCGACACTATTCAAAGACAGCTCAGAGTTTGTCTAGGTGTTCCTTCCAAGTAGAGTGAACACACAGATCATTCACGAAAACCTCTAACTCCTTCCTAAGCATATCCTTGAATATAGCACACACGAGCCTCTAGAAGGCATTTGGCTCGTTATAGTCAACCCGAAGGGCATGACTATGTAGGCAAAGACTCTCCACTCAGTGGCAAAGGTGGTCTTGTGCCTATCGTTAGGGTGCACTTGCACCTGATTGTACCCCAAGAAGCCATCCCGGAAATTGTAGGCCTCTTTACCAGCCACACTCTCAAGCATATTCTCAATGTACAACAATGGATAATTATCTCGCTTCGTAGCAGTGTTTACCTTTTTGTAGTTGACGCACACTCTGATCTTCATGTTCTTCTTTAGTATGATGACTATGGGTGAAACCCAATCCATGTGCTCAATCTCATATATGAATCCTTCTCTCATTAGCTTATCAATTCCTTCCTTGACAGCATGAGCATACTTTGGATTCATGGGATACGGTCATTGCTTGACTGGCATTGCGTTAGGTGTCATGGGTATATTGTGAGTCACTACACTCAAATCTACCCCTTTGAGTTCGTCCAGGGACCAAGAAAAGACGTCTATATAATCTCACAAGAGAGCAATGAGACTTTCTTCCTCTTTCTCAGTCAGGTCATTGGCTATAAAGACAAGTTGGGGTGTCTCCCCCTCCTTGGCTAAATTGACCTCCTTGACCTTGGCGGGTCCTTCTATTGGTTCACTTGCTTGCCCCTAACGTTTGGCTCCTAGAAAGATCACTACCCTATCACCTTTCTTGAACTTAGTGAATCTCCTTAGTAGGTCTTGCAATGTTCTTTGCCTATGCATGCTTAGGCTATTTCCTTCTTTCCTCCTTTAACCTTCGGCACCTGAAGTGGATGGGTAAGTCCCCTTTGGTGCATCTAGTCTTAGAAGGTCGAGGTATTTCGAGATCACTATCTGAGCTTACTTCTGATTTGGAATCAAACTCTCCATCTTCCCTAGAAGAGGGAGTCTCTCTTGGTGGTCGTAGCTCCAATGGTGAATCCGTCCTATAAGCAATGGCGTGGCAGTTGGTTAGGCTAGGCCTGCTCACTCAAAGTCTATTGTACCTATGTGCTCCAACCAAGTGCGATCGCAATCTATGCACATGACTCCTCTTTCGATTCTAAAACAATTTCCCTTACATGCTTTGGAGTGTGCTCGTATTTGCTCTATCACCTGTCCCTCAATGTCGTATTCTATCGTGTCAATTTTCCCTTCACCCTCATCACTGAAGGAACATCAGTCCTCATATTTGTCGTTAGAGCTATCTTCATCCGACTGCTCGTCATCTCCTAAGTCTTGATATGTCTTGTCCTTCTCATCGGTGTGACTAAGGCTCAATTGTACATCAAGTTTAAGTCGTGCACTTTGGTCCATTGCCACTTCGGTTCATTCAAGAGATCTTTGAGTGGTTTAAGGTTTACTGATGGGTTACCAGTCAACTTGTTGGTTATGTGCTCCAAGATCTCATGGAACTCTCGCTTGTTGTTTGGTACTTGAAATATGACATGGTTGGGTCTTACCTACAGACTCCTAGCCATCATGCAGATTGGCATTGAGGGCTCGGGTCTTGCCAATAGCCTTAGCAGCTTGCTCATATTCCACATTGTCTTAGAATGGTAGGTCGATTGTAGCAAGGGCATGCATCCAGTCTCGCTCAGTCCTCAGGGCAAGGGATATACTTAGTCAGTGGCTCGTAAGATTTTCTATTCTAGTCGTCACCCTTTAGCATAGTGAAGATAGTATCTAGGTCAATTTTTGTGGTCTTCCAGATGTCCATCTCTACTCTTACAGCTTTCGTTCGATTGCCTAGGAAGATTAGACCATTGCCCCAATCTTCTATGACTCCTGCATTGCACATCCAGGGTCGGGGTCTAGCAGGATGTCATAGTCCACTCCCTTCATGACTATAAAATCAATTGAGAATTGGACTCATGTGATCTTTACTAGCAAATTCTTTAATACGCCAAATGGCTTCACTTTCATCCCGTTAGCCAGTGTGACGCTAAACATGGTCGTCCTCGACCGGTGGGTTACCCCAAGTCTGGAGCACTATACATGGCTCATCACACTAACTCCTGCTCTCGTATCTACAATTCCTTTCCTTGTGGTATCACCCAGGACTAAGATTGGCAAGTCAGTGTGTGTTTCAATACCCTCCCAAAAAGCATTGATGTGTAAGGATTTTGGTACTAAGTGCAATGTCAGACTCAGTATCTGCGTTTCTGTGTCATTCCCATGCAAGTTAGTGACAGCTTGCTCCATTGACCCTTCAACCCATTGCTTCAACTCTTGCCACAGTGTCGAATGCTGTCTAAGCAGGTCTCCTAGGGCTAGAGTCACTAGGGTGGTCACTAGAGTATTGAGGAGGTTGCTAGCTGCTTGCCTCTCTCTTATCCCTGTGTTTCCTTGCCAATGGCCTTGACTGATTTACTAGCTCGTAGTGTTTAGGCTTCGTCTAAGAGGCACTGCTCGTGGTGCATTCGTATCTCTCAATTTTGGTCGTGGAGGTGACACTGGCATACCTATGCTTGAGAGATCATCAATGTCATCTTCCAATATGGGCTTAGTGTCTTTTAAGTGTTCCTAGGATTCTTTCACCCACTCCTTCACTTTTTTGATGGCTTCGAGTTGGCGCTTTGGGTTGGGGTACTCCCCGACCTTCGCACTTCCCTTCTCAGTTGTCTTTGGAGCTGATGTTTCTGCTTCTACATCTATCATTTCTTTCCAACACGCAGCATTGTAGCACTCTCCATTTTCAATGTGACCTTTGCATCTATTTTCTTATTTCCTCTCCTGCGCCTTTTCTTTCCGATTGAGGCTACGTCTAAGTTGCTAGGCCTTGGCAATGATATGCTAGCCTGCTTTGTTTGTGCGTGGGTCATGACATGCAACAGGATAGGCCTGGCCTCCCCCTCAAGTGTCTCGACACCTAACAACCCCAATGGGGTCAATGGCTTGTTTGTCGGGTTAGAGGATGTCTTCCGTCTAGGTCAATCAATGAACAGATGTGTGATTCCACATTCAACGCATCTTTGATGAGCCTTGTCTCGATTTGCTTGCTCCCTTTCAGGGCAATGCGAAGAGATATATCCTGGGTGACCGCAAGTCCAACATGTGATTGGCTCTTAGGTCTACCCTCCTAAGCCTCTACCCCTTCCTCTACCTAATGTTATCATTGGTACTGGTTGGTAGTCCATAAGGAATGCATTACCCTCTTCGTCATACAAGATGTAAGGGTGCACTTAAGGCTCTTCGCCATTTGGCTCCTCCATGTAGTGGATTGAAGCATCACTCAGTGGATGGGTCACATAGGGTCTAGGTGGTCTAGGTATGCTTGTAAGGTTTATCTCCATCCTAGGAATGGCTAGCTTGGCATCATTAGGTGCAAGGAGAGCCAATGGGGCCCCCCTTCTCCGAAGAAGTTTGGCGGCCTATTTGCAAGGTAAGGTTGATTGTATGGTTGTGAGTACGGAAATCTCCTCGGTAGTCGGCAATGCATGGCATCATAGCCGAACCTACCACAATTGGTGCAAGGTTGGGACTGAGGGTCCTAACACTCAACTGGTAGGTGGTTTCCACCACAATACATGCATTGGACATGAGGGCGTGTTGGTCCTCTCATCATCTCTTGTAATCTAGTTAGCTCCATCTTCATCTCCGTTAGCTCTTGGCTTGAGTCAGGGCCCTTTCCTTTATCCTGAGTACTTGGACCTAATCTTTCACTTGTCATCGAAGCTCTCTCGGAACTCCTAGAGGTATTCTCCTCTCGATTCAATCTCCTAAAGCTTCTCTCCTTGAGCTAGTCATCCACTCTAATGGCCTCTTCAAAGACCCTAGCCAGTGTGTCTCACACTGTAAGCTTGAGTTGCCTGCGAAGGCCTTGTAGAGATCTTCGCTTCGTATTCCATTAATGAACACTGTACACCGCTCTCTCGGTTGGTCGCTCGCCAATTGGGATTCTCTTGAAGAGACTTCTCACATCACGTAATCCTGGATATCTTCCTTATCCCTCTGCTTGACATTCATCAGCCACACTAGTAGGTTATCAGAGTACCCTAGCTCGAAGAATCTCTTAATGAATAGATTTTTAAGGCCATTGAAGTGAGCGTATTCAATAGCATCTAGACTTATGTACCAAGTTTTTCCCTTGTCGCCTAAGCACAGACTGAATGCTTGCGAGGGTTGAGTAAGGTCACTGAGGCTGTTGACTTTGCAAACTTGCTCGAACTGCTTCACAAAGCTGTATGGATCGATTGGTATTTATCCAATTGTTTCATGACAACTGGGACTTTTGATTGCCTCTTGGAGCCCTAGTTAACCCCTAGCCCTGCGAGTAGTGACGTTGCTAGTGCCGCAACACTCTATTATGATGCCGTGTTATCTAGCAATCACTTCGTCAAAAGCTCGCTCAATGTGAGGTCTTTTTCTAGCACTCTCTCTCTCTCTCTCTCTCTCTCTCTCTCTGTGCATCTGGTCCTGTTTAATTTCTACTTGCTAGAGCTAGGATCTTCTCTAGGAAACCTCCTAGATCAAGCTCCTCGTTGTGTCTGCCAATGAGTTAGTCTCCTCCATATCTGTTGTCTCATGCTCCACCAAGTTGTCGATAAGATTGATTAGGTCAGGTAGATCCACTTCTCTTATGGAGATTGTCCTGCACCTAGCTTCTCTGTTGCATTTTCAGCTTGGCTCTACGCTTGGTGTTTCAATCACCCAACTATGTCTCGAGGTCTTCTCCTACTGGTGGGTTCCTTCACGTTATTATGTCTAAGTGAGCTCCTTGTTAATTACAAGCGATTCTCAACTTACAATCACTGTGTGTGTGTATGCTTTTCCATGCACTATGCACAATCAAGCTTTCAACTTTTATTAAGTGTGCTTCAAGTGTTGGAAAACAATGTGAGTGCGAAGACAAGATGACTATTCAATTTATGCACTCTCGCATTCATGGCTACCTGATGGGGCTCTCAGCTCAGTTCTTGGTCTTTCTTGCTACTTGCTAGGGTCTGTGTCATGTCGTTCAATTTGTTTAGGAACAAGTTGGGGTTTGTTGGTCATCTTATGGCTCTAAGCGCGTCAAATTTTCTACTAAGTGTGTCAGAATTGCTTCGGCACAATTTCTAGGATTGGAACTACCTATAAGGCATTCGGTGAATTCTCCTGGTGGGGTCGTGCTCTACGTCATCTGGGATGTGGTGTTAGATTCCCCAAATTTTTCTGTTTCTGTTAGGGTGTGTTCAATTGTGCATGGTCCGATTTTGGAAATTGGACGTCCGATTTACCAGTGGTCTAGTCTGACTTACTAGTGGTCCAATCCAATTTACCAGTGGTCTGATCCAATTCAGGTGTGTCCAATTTAGATATGTTCGATTGTCACAATCAGATGGGGTGTGTCCGATTAGACGGGGTGGCTGGTCCGATTCACTCATTTGTACACTAACATATGACATGCTAAAATAACACATTGCAACAATAAGAGGATCCTCAAAGTTGTGTTTCACTCAATGGACATCAAACTCTATCATGTAGTGATAAGAAAACCTTATGCTATTAATCAAATACTACTTAAGTTGAAGTTTTTGCATGTGTATGTGCTACCCCAATGTGATGCACAATGTAGTTCCCTACTTGTATGCATAAATGAATACGACATAATAGAGAGTTCCCTATCTTTACCTACGATCCCCCACAATTATATATGGGGAATGGTATTCCTTAGCCACATCTAGGGATCACATACATAAACATGTAGGAAAATGTTTGGAAAATTCCATGTGTTCATATGCAAGAAATTATTAAAAGCTCCTTGTGCAAATTTTCTTTGTCCAAGATTATGAAGCCATCTGATCATCAATAAAATAGATTTGACATTTGATAAATTAAGTACATGAAAACGTTTATAGAATGGATGAACTAAAAGAATGAATGCCCAATAGCTTAGTAGATGAGGTGTAATTAACAATATGATGAATGGATGAGCACTACAACTTGTGCTAATTTTTGAAGTACTTTCTTGTTGGACCTTTTTAGCTCTAAACCTTCTCTAGATCTACTTTACCCCATGAATGGTAAGCATCGAATTCTAGAACATGTAATCTACATCCTATTATGTCACATAGACTATGCTTGTTGGATGTCTAATAGCTTATTATATGAGGTGTAGTTACTAGCATGTTGAATGGATGTGCAGTGCAACTCATCTTGATTTCTAAAGCACTCCTTTGCTAGATCATTTTAGCTCTCCCCAAACATTCTATAAACCCACTTTACCAATGATTATTAGCATCTTTAACTATCCATCCACTTGCTGACTTAAATTCTAGCAACTTTGATCCATGGCCTACTGAGATCACATGGATTTTCTGATTGGATTATGCTATTATAATCTCACACTTGCAAGGCGATGTTTAGTTTATGGGTACACGACTAGAGTCATGTAAGGATAACACAATTCCATATTGCCTACAAAATACCATGCTACTTTGCTAACTTTTCGACAGTCTCAAGTTACTCAAATCTATAAAGCTCAAGTTGTTCTATGCAAGCAAGTGATAGTCAGTGAGCCTTCAAGAGATGCCAGAGAGAGAAAATATTTTAATAAATAAAAATAATTTTGGGGTTTTAAAATGTCTATATTTTGATAAATAAACATATCTAAATTTGTTAAAAAGTCATTACCATAATATTGTCATTCCTTGCATCAAATCTAGAAATGTAGGTTGCCATAAAGATGATGATGATTGACTTAATGAAGATCCTATCTTGTTTTGACAGAAGTGAGAGTGAATATTCAATTTGAATATGTTTTAACATTTGGTTATCTCCCTTCATCCTCATTCTCTCTTTTCCTTCTTCTTCCCCCCTTACTAGTTGCCTTCTTATTCTTCTTCATTTTTGAATTCACACAGTATTCCTACTCAAAGTTGTAGATCACATATTTAGCTATGGATCAATCATCCAATGATTTTTGTAACATTGGTAAAAGATCTCTCTATCATCTTCACGCTGAACCAGAACATGAGCATGAAACCGATTAGGAAAAGCACAAAACCAAACACTATGTCAAAGTCCATGAAGCATGTGTTTTGATTTGAAGGAAATGAAAATCTTGATCTTTGATTGGATGGAAGGTTATACCCCAAAGATCCTATCAAAAATAGTATTCCTCCTTGTTATAATAGGTCTTCATTAATGCGATTAATTGGCAATAATGGATTTTTAGGCTATGCGTTTAATCTTATTACAGAGTAGGATGTTCTTAGATTGGAGAATCACTTATTAACAAAACATAAAGAGATGAGTTGGTCCAAAGGCCAAATGATTGTCAAGAGAATAATCATTCATTAGCAAAACATATCGTAGCATACCAGCAAAAACAAACTATTTAAGGCCTTCAAAATTAACTACTAAAGAAATGTTGAATATAATGCTTATAATAGTATTCGAGTTATGAAGTTTACTTTGATTTGGAATTTCCACCATCCATTGAAAAGGGTTCTTAAATATCCATAACTATTCTATAATTCATGTACATTCTTGGTTAAATAATTACTAGTCGTTCTTGTGGGCTTAACTCTCAAAGTTTGTGACAATATACTGTGCATGACAGCTACCAACTCTCAAATTCATGATAGTGTGTGCATAAAATGAGTTGTGTTTTGGTAGGACTATAGGTAAAATACACAAAAGAATATTCATCATTTTATCTAGGTGCTACCTACGAGTGACATAGTAATGATTTCCTCAACAAAGGATCTTAACACTCTTATTGGGGTGAGTGGCCTAAGAGAGACCTAAGAGTTACTTCCTTAATCTTTTGTACTATAAAAGGACTATGATTACATGGATGTGAATGAGAAAGGTCCTTCTTTACATATACACGTTAAGTTAGAGAGGAATGAGATTGATCCATGAAATCTAATATACTTCTTCAAGACAATGTACACTCCCCATAGAAGCATATACATCAAAGGGATCTAAGAAATGAAAATGAGCTAGCTTTAAGGGTGATTATATTTATAATAATTAAAAACCTCATATCCCTTAAAGAAACTTGGATTCGGCTAAAACATGGAGTTGTAACTAGAATCAAATCTAGGTTCTAACGTGCAACTATACTTCTTGCATTACAATTGGGACCATTAAATATGTGCCTTTTGGTATATTTGGATTGCAACTATATGATCCTAGAGAAGAGGGTAGCTTAGAAGTACTTCAATTAACTACAATCGATTGGAAAATGTATGGGACAAGTTCCACATATGACACAATATTTCTAATGTACAAAAAAATAGACATAAAGGGAAAAAAATTGCAAAAGATAAAGCATAATAATTTCCAAACCAATTAGTTCAAGAAGAACTCCGCATAAAGGGCAGCATAGATTCCTAAACATTGAATGTGTTATCCTTTTCTTTCTTATTCCACTAGAGCTTGTGAATAGGAATGTCCATGTTTGCCATTGCAAAGCATTAGATAAATTTGGTATATACTCTAGGCATCAAACATCCTATTGCATGAAAATGCAGTAAATGTCTTGTTTGTTCTTAAGGATTTATTAATAATCTAACTCATTGTATACTGGTCTTTAGATCTTAAAGTGTTTCTTGATATATTCTTCATGTTTAATGAAAGTTTTCCTTGTTCTAACAATACGAGAGCAACCTCCATCCAATGAGGAAGAAAAATAAGAATGGTGAGGAATAACAATTTTGGTGAGAGAATATTGTGAAGAGGTAAGTGGAAATATCCTTTTCTTTTTTCCAAAATCTTGTATCTATTATTTTTGCTAGCAAATTTTCCAACAACTATACCTTGCTCTTGTCATGTATCTAATAGCTACCACTTAATGTGCTTGTAAAGATGATCAACCAAATTAACTTTATTGATCATAATGTTTTCTCAATCACCCATGAGACTCATTCAATGCATTAAGGGGGATTTGGGCTCACTTTTGGGCCTTTTAATTTTTTTGGGATTCTAGGGAATATCCCATAAGGACAAATGAGAGTGAGGCTACTGTTATGGTATTTTTGAGGTTACCTTTTGGTTGGGAGCCCATAACTTTAGCATATAAACTCTAAATTGGTCAAAGGTTTTGGTGCTTTAGAATACTCCCATCAAGACCTTTCCAATTATGTATTAGAGATATAGTTTTGAGATACAATGGACATAGTTATCCATGGGCCCCCTTTTCTTAATATGACAATGACAAGGAAATTCTTACAAGGCCCAAAAGTAAGTCTAAATCTCCCATAATGTATCAACACCTCAATTGAGAATAGAGCTCATTGATGGAAGATTCATGCCAAAATAAGCATTATCCTCTATGCATAAGTGATAGAATATGCATTGAACAATGGTATATTTATAAAAAGAAACAACTGATATGTTCTTGCATCTAAATGCACATATATGAATACTTGGATGCATACACGGAGGACTCATGAGCAATAGCATGATCAGGTTTTGGGGGAGGGGGGTGGGGGGGGAACTTAGGCTTTTCAAGGTGCCATGGTGACTTTTCTTAGCAAATATATATTCATCTCTGTCCAACTTTGAAGGGCCTTTTGTGTATTATATATGTTGAAATTTAGGTTTTTTTTCTTTTTGGAGCTCTATAGCTAGATTTGGAATGGGCAAGAGAGAGGGGTTGTTGCTAATGCAAGTATATTGAGGGGGATTACAATATTAAATATTTTGAGATTGATGCCACTAAAGGGAGTGCCATATAATGGGCTGCATATTTTCATTTGGTCATGGTTCTTCATTTGGAAGAAATAAGCTAAAAGTTATAGAACTTAAGGTTCTACAATAATTAGTGTGGACCTGGGATAATATCTTGAGCTATGTGCAGGGGAATGAGCATAAAAGGTTTAAGGTAGATTTGAGGTATTATAAAAACTAGTTGTGATCATGTAGTTTTGGCCTAATTATAGTGGCATTTCTAACATAGTGAGAGTTTCATGGATTGGTAGAGATGGGAAATGAGCAAAGGTAATGATGGGCTATTATCTTATTGTTGTCACTTTTTCTAGATTTTAACCTCACATGATATTAGGCAAGGTTCTATGTCATGTTGAATACATGGGAAAAAGTGACATTGAGCTCCATTTCTCGCCAATCAAGCTCATTCATCATGTTAAGCTTCAAAGTCCCACATGTAAGCAAGAAGATAAGGGTATTTTGTTACATTGTGTATTTTCCATGTGAGTTTTTTGCTAGAAATAATCATACTCATGATCAATTAAAGCTCTAAGAGGAAGGTTCAATACATATTTTTAACTCATAATGTCTCCTTACCTGATGATCTTCAATTCTTTTGATTTCATGCTTTATCTTGATCAATCCTTTCCATCATTAACCAAATTTCTTGTTGCTTGTGCTTTGAAGGTATTCAATTGGTTCTAGGATTCTATATAAAATTTGTTGTTGCTTACTTATGCTTTGAAGGTACTTGATCAATTGGTTCTAGGATCCTATGGAACGTTCTTCTTTCTCTAAAGTTAGAGAATATGGTAAGGGCACGAATAATGAAACAATATTTCTTATTGGTACAAAAGCAAGAGTAGTGCTTGTTGATGGGGTTTGAATTTTGGTCCACGTGTAATTTTGTAAGTCACGTGTTTAATGATTGAATTCAAGATTTTATCATCTTCATCACTTTGCCAAACAAAGGAGGATATGTGACTTAGTGTGACCTTATTAGAAATTGGTCGTGGCAACTTGTACTTTTGTTTCACTATTTTGTAGGATATGGTTGGCCATCTAGGACCACTCTAGCTAGGTAAGAGTGGATGCATTTTGGACAAAGGTCAATATGTGAGTTAGTGTGATCTTATCGGAAATTGATCATGGCAAATTGTACCTTTGTTTCATTCTTTTGTAGGTTATGGTTGGCTATATAGAGCTACTCTGGCTAGGTAAGAGTGGATGCATTTTGAGCATATAAGCTCTTGATGTTACATTGGAAAAAACCCAAGAACCATGGTATCCTAAGCAATGGGCATTCTACATCCACAAAACTAAGGGTAAGTGTGGTTGGTGGCTCTTATGTGCCTTGAAATTGCCATTTACCAATAGAAGAGTGGCTTGATGAGGTGCTTAATGTATGATTTCTTGGAAATATATACAATAGTGTTACTATATTTTATTTCTTATTTTCTTGAGAACAAATGCATTTGGCCTAATAATATTCTAAAACTTCACATTTGCGGGATGAGGAATTTCTTGTTTCTTCTAGTGGGTGTCAATTTGACAACTAGTGTACTATTGTGAAAAGTGTTCATACAACTTCTACAACTTAGGAAAGGACATGATTAATTAGGTTTAGAAAGGCTCAAGCATTAAAATTTTAAGAATAGTTAACCACCATCTAGATCCTACACACACTTTCAAGCACATAGTTAGTTTAATTTGGGATCATATCATTGGGTTGACGAATTTTCATTGCAATATGTTAGCATCTCATACCAATATTACAAAAGAGTACTAACATGAGCATGATGATGAAAATATACATGTTCCTTACTATGGATCTTATAGAGGCAAGAAGCATGTAGAGTCAATGAAATTATCACAGAGATAGAGAGAGGGGGGAAAGAGAGGAAAGGATGAATGAAATGAAAATATGTATTATTCTCACATGGAGATAGAGAGAGACAGACACAGAGAGAGAGAGAGAGAGAGTATTTATTGGTAACTTGACTATGATGTCTACATGCACGTGATCAACCTCTTGGTTTTGCCATACAAGCATTTGTTGGCCCTTATACCCTATAAGAGCAGTTGCAAGGATTCAAACCTTTGTGTGTCTGAATAGATTATGGAACAATGTGTGATGGGACATCTTGCTTATCAAGGAGTGTTCGCAATGCCAAAAATATGGAGCCTTGCCATAGCACCACATGCCTTCTTTTTGTATCTAGAGCCCAATAGGAAAAAGTATATAGAAGTCCTAGTTGTACTTGTGCTCAAGCAACCAAGAACTTTTGCCTCCTTTAGGTTGCATTCAAATTTATTGGGATCAACCTATAGGTTCATTGATTCGATGTGATAAGCATAAGGTAATTCATAAAGTGTCAGTGGGAACTAGGAAAAAAGATGTATATAGAAGTCCTAGTTGTACTTGCACTCAAGCAACCAAGAACTTTTGCTTCCTTTAGGTTGAATTCAAATTTATTGGGATCAACCTATAAGGTCATTAATTTGATGTGATAAGCATAAGGTAATTCATAAAGTGTTAGTGGGAACTAGGAAAAAAGATGTTAACTTGCCCCCAAGTTCATGAACATTGCAACATATATATGGCGGGAGATGATTGAAACAATGACAACAACAAGAACAATTTCCAATCATAGAATGAAGGTTGGCCAATTGTGAAAGCATGGAAAGGAATAGAATCAATAGAGCTGGTATGAAGCCAAGAGAGCATTGAATGAGGAGTACAATTGAAGAACGGGCTCGTTGCCATGGTTGATGATCATTTATAGTCTAATAAGGATATGCACTAGAGCAAAATGTCTAAAAGATATGCTAGCAAGAGATGTAATTTATAGGTATCTCCCAAAGGATTTCCATACTCAAAAGTTGGCTATAAACATTGCAAAAGAGGGCAACCATCAAGAGAAAATGGGGCATTTTCACTATTTTGATAGGGGAGGATGAACATATGTAGCAAGATTGGCAATGCTAGAGTTGGAGAGAGAGATTGCTTTGGGAGGGTAGCCATAGAGAAAAATTGGCTCCTGGGGGAACACATATTTGGGGTGGTTTAGAAGGATGTGCCATGTGCCATATATTTGAGCTATTGCACCTCCAAAAAAATGACAAGAGGCAATGGTATACATGATCAAGTCTATTCATAACAAAAATAATCAAGAGGCAATGGTATACATGATCAAGAGGCAATGTTATACATGATCAAGTCTATTCATAACAAAAATAATGGAAGGGCACAACTTGGCTTGCTAAATCTTTGCACCTAAATGTGAACCACCGCATCTTCAAATTATGCTCATTTAGTTGGATTTACTAAAGCTCACATAAAATCTTGTTAGCTCCTCTAAATTATCTTTGCAAGAATATAATGCACATTCCATGTAGTCCCAAGTAAAGTACAAACCTTGAATGCAAGAAGAGCATGGCTACATCTATGGAGCCATGAAGCACGAAGGCCCTAATTAAATATGTAGAGTTAAGTACCTACTACATATCAAGTAATACTTTAAAACTTATTATTCAAAATAAAATCACTCATTCTTTTAAATCGCCGATATTTATGATGAGGAAGTTACAATTAAGCCAATTATAACTAAGACTATGATATTAAAGTTGGCCGCTATTAGAAAAAAAAAATCAAGTTACATGGTGCTAAGGTATCTTCAAAGATTGATCTAAGATCTAGCTACTATTAGATTAGGATCAAGGAAGAACATATCCCAAAGACTTCCTTCCTTTACTACACAATATGGCCACTATGAGTTCATTGTCATGTCTTTCAACCTAAGCTTATTGATGCCTAAAGCACAGGTATATGCTCTATGGTTATAGCTTTGGCTTTAGACCATGAACATTGGGACTAGCAAATGGCTCTTTGTCTTTGGATCTCAAGCTTGGGTGAAGTTAACTAGTTGAGGTAGAGTATTGTTGAGTTAGTTGAGATTTGGCAGCTTGACAATAATCTTTATGTCACTTGCACCCTATCCCCTTTCGCCTTGAAATGTCTTCCTACGATGATAAAGAAGGAATCCAAGACAATGTTGTTCGGTAAGCTGTAATTTTTTACTGCCTTGTTATATATTGCTTTGTCGTGCAATCTGATGATAGGAGGTCCATTGCATATGTATCAGCCCGCTGTCATCATTTGTATGTTGTTCTTTTCTACTTTGAATTATAGTCTTCCATAGATCAATCATAGTGGCATGTGTGTGTTTGATGATATCTATTCATGTCTTTTTGTTACAAAGAGGTCTTAAATTGATGGAGAAACTCACTTGCCAACTAACTTACAAATGCACTCAAACCCAAGCATCTTTAAGTTGGTGGAGAGGTAAGTAACACCCTTGCATGGGACTTGCTATCATTACTTAAGAATCTACAAACCAAGTAAAGGAAAGGCTAAGGCATATAATCCACTTCTTTTCTACAACTTTATTTGATTGTAAGGGAGATCTCGACTTGAAAATCACCATCATAAGAGGGTCTCTTTTTTTTTGGAAAGGTGGCAATGATATAGACTTCTAGAGTCTTCTTTAGTTTAAATTGGTACTACTAGGCTATACATTCCTCAACTGTCTTTCTTCATTTGTAAGAGTTCAATTCAGCTATAAAACGAGTGATTATGTATTAAACATTTTGAATCCCATTAATTGGCTTCCTCCTAGTCATTTGGAATAAAGTCTTTTTATTTGTCAAATATGACCAGCATTTAAACCCCAATGGTAAGACTCATTTTTTATATGTTTTGTTGCACTTGTAATTGAGAATGCTAATCATTGTGTATTTAGCTTTCCATTGAAAAAGTGATAACAAGAATAATGGAGGGTGTGAATGCTCAAATCTTAACCTGATTAGTTCTTTGTATGAACGACTTTCAAAGAACATACTAGTAAATAAAATAAGGGTAATCTCTCTTTTTAAGAAGTTTGATATTTTAGTCAACTAGTAATAGTCTCTATCAAGGTATTATATGGTCCATTTCTAGTGCTGCCAACTCAAATTGCAGGAGAAGGGAATTTTTCAACCATAGTTACAAATCCTTGTAGCATGACCTATTTGGACATCCTATATGCAAGGATCCTTAAGCATATATTGCATAGGTATTCTTTCGCATATATTGCATAGGTATTCTTCTTAACTAGGATATGTTTATTCCCTTGAGGGGTACATACTATGTAGTCCAAAAATGAAATATAAAAAATATTTGTATATGATATTTGATTGTTGCCTTAATTAAGGCCATTAAATGCTTACGATTAAAAATTGTACATATCCTTTATATGACCTGAGAAAGCAATCAATTTTTTTAATGCAGGATATATAATTGTTTCCTTAATTAAGAGCATTAGATACTTAAATTTGCGACATGTAGCTATCATTTATCCTAAGAAAGCAATCAAAAAATATGTGTTTATAGGATACATAACTACTATCCTAATTAAGACCATTAGATGCTTAAAATTGCAACTTGCAACTATCATTTATATGACCCAAGAAAGATACGGATGCATCAAGGCCCATGTGCTTGATATCTTTGGGATGAAGTTTGTTTTATTTAAAGGATCGATGCCATAATCAAATTGCTTGTGTGAGTTGAATGATGTCTATGCAATTGTAAAAAACTTTCGTTTTGCCACTAGCTATTAGATGAAGATGATCAACCTAACATCACGATGTGTGTATCAATGTGGGTACAATCATGCTTCTCAACTAATTTATCATCGGCAACTATTATATGTATTAATCATCCTTATAAGATATAAACATTTATAACCTTAATTTTGTATGCTTGTCATAAAGCCTATGGCGTTTGAAAAGTTATAGCCTTAGTCAAGTCTATATGTACATAATGGGTAGGACTCTATAATATACCTTCACAACATATCCAAGGGTGTATTTGCATGAAGACGTGCATGTTGTATTGAGAGAGTGAGTGACTGCACACACGCACATGGACATGTGCACATATTTTAAGGTATTTGTGCTTAAATTTTTTGTGGAGCAATCATCAAAGGATAAAGGTGACTTGTGTAATCTACTAAGAGGTTTTTCTTTAGAACGCTTAAGTGAAGGGTGGGTAGAAAAAAAAAATCATCAAAGGATAAAGATGATTTGTGTAACCTACTAAGAGGTTTTCTTTAGAACACTCGAGTGAAGGGTAGAAAAAAAGAGAAGCTAGGTGGAGGGATCTTAGAGAGGAAAAACAAATCTACTACCATAGAATGCTAGGAATGAAATAGGTACCTATAGGTGTATCAAATAGTGGAGTCATACGTATGTGCTCTTGATTGCATCCACCATAGAATGCATATCACCTATGGCCTCTCAAGGCTTTAGAAAAGATTGTATCATGGTGAGTTGTGAAATCAAGCTTTTAATTTCATAAAAAGAGGGGAGTGTGTTTTTATGCTTGGTTGAAGGCTTAGAAGTGATAGGGCTTTAGTTGACACCCCACAATTGCGTAGATGTCCAAATTTATCGATCCTAGGTACATCAAATAAGACAAAATGAAGGCACTGAAAGAATATGAGAAGACTTCAAAAGACCACCATCAACTTTTTTATATTACATTTTGGCATAAGCCATGTAAAAAAGGATTGAGTTCCATCTTTATTAACAGACTTGCCTAGAGCACACCCAATTCAAAACTTCAAGTGGAGAAAAGAAAGGTAGTTTTACTTCTTTGACAATAAGTTTCATCACCCCCTATCAAGGTGAAGCCCTATTATAGCCTCAACGATCATACCTATATTAGAGTTCCTCTATTTCCCCCATCAAAAATCACATTTTCACTTCCAATTCCTCTTACCACCTTGTCCACATCACCTACTCCACAAACTAATGCAAAATATGTTTAAAAGCTTTAGTATCATAAAACGTTAAGTACAACTCCCACATTCCCCCCCCACCCCCCCCCCCCCCCCCCCCCCAAAAAAAACAATATTTGGTATATATGTCAAGATAATGATTGTGCATGGCAGCATATGTGGATGCTCAAGTTTCCACATGTATGCACACGCGTCCAAGCGTGCACATGCACAAGTATGCAGACATGCGTGCACACGTGCATGTACATGCATGCACACCCACATGTGCACACTATGTAAGCAATCAAGATCATTATCAGTTCTATTTTCTTTGCTGGACAGGTGCGTTAGTATTCCTTGTGGCAATGGGGGACAGCTCAACTGTCTCATTATTATCTCCTAAGCCCCATAATTTTACCTCCCTTAAGGCTTTTGCATCTTAGGCATGTAAAAATAAATATGCTGCATGTGATAATTGCTAGAGGTGTTTGCTATTGTACTTAAATGTGCTTGGTGCACATTTGCTAAATATGTTCCCCTTAACTCTCATCAAAGGCAGCATCGTACCATGTGAGAGGAGGGCATTATCTTTTCCATGCGCACGAGTGCTTATGAGCTTCTTTGGCTGCACTGAGTTAATGTTCAACCACTTTGTGCATCCATAATTGATACGATATTCTCTCAAAAAAAAAAAAAAGCGCCATACATAAGCAATGATTTTGAGTTATCACAAATTAAACACTCGATGTAATAACACAAGAAATCGGTTCAAATGCATCTAATCATGATGTCATTATTGGATCATGATACACATGACTACATGAAAATCTTGTAAGTTATACATTTGAGGTAAACAAGTCGTGGATATTTCATGATGAATGAACTGATATTTTGTTTATGTTGAATTTTTTTATCACAGGCCGTTCCAGGTACATCTGTAATGCCTCTTGCAGGAACACCTCTTGCTTTAGAATGACTTGAAGCAGGTCAGAAACACTCAAATTATCCATATTTTCTGCTGCTTGCAGGCTCCCAAGCTTGCAAATATTTGCAAAACCTGAGAGAAATTTGCTTGAATCTTGCTGATACTCTGCATACATGACCAACAAATTAATTTCTTCACGCCTTGGCTCGCTTTCTACTGCCATCTAATGTTCTAAAGATTCATATTATTCACATGACCTCACAATCTCAAATATGTTTCAGCTTCTGAACCTCAAATCAACAAATCATTTAAAGGCAGCTGAATAGCTCAAGGAAAATATTGCTTCGATGAAACTAACAGGGTATCAAGATCTGATAATGTTCATAGCTCTTAGACAACTACCCAGAAGATGGTATTCTTCTATCCCATGATTGAGATTTAAAAGAGAAAATGTGTGTGAGAAATGCCCCCAAGGACCAGAGGCACATCATGCCTAACAGTTGAAGTACAGATACAAGAGTCTGTAGTGATCCATTTACAGCCAGAGCTTCAGCTGTAGCTTCTGCTCCTCTCAAAGAATACAAGAGCCCTGCAACTAGCTGAGTCGCTCTATTTAGTTGATGTAGCCTGTATACCTGTCAACGAAGTATTGATGAGCACCAGCAATCAACTCCAACAAGAAGAACAAGCAACTATGACAATTCACAAATATTTTGTAACCTCTTTATGCTTATGGCAAGAAAAATTTCAGGTGCATCCTACCATCTGAATTCAAACTTCTGCTTCAAGGTGAAGCAAAATGCAAAAAGCAGAACAAAAAGACAACTGTATGCTGTCTAGCAGCAGCAATTCTCAGGGAGTACCATGAAGAGGACAGCATGTCTGTCACATACACTAGGGTTTTTACTGGTCAGACCTGTTTTATGAGTGACCTGTTTTTACTGGTCAGACCTGTTTTATGAGTGACCGTCCAGCAGTTCCAGCTATACATAGGCTTGTATGTTTTCAGACAGGCATACAGTGTCTTGTATTTCACTTCCACATTCACATTGGAATACCTTCAGGCTTCAGACTACTCTCCTCTTCCATTCTCGGTCTTTCTCTTGCACATGTTTGAAAGGTACCTCAGCAGGATTGTTAGCCCTGCCATTTGACCCTGATATGGGTGGCAAGTTAAGCAGTAAACGAGCTTGCCCTACCTATAGCTGAGAGATTAGTGAAAGGAGTTCCTTATATAAGCAGCAATGACTGGTCACCGTATACCTTGAAGACACTAGAACTTCAGTATTTGGACATTGGCTATGCCCAATCCCTTGTTATCCCTGTGCATTTCTTTGTTAAGTATGATAGATTGGTCACGATCTGAAGTGGCTACATTGATCTTGTCAAGATTAGAAAGAAACCTTTATAGTGATCATGGCAACCCAACCGTCTAACAGAAGGCCAATCATCCAAGTGGCCTCACAACACTGACTCTACAATTCCCCGACAATTGTGCTCCAAGCTCACATGATCATAAACTTGTAGAAGCAAGCAAGGCGACATAAGTAAAATGTGTTATGACAAGTGAGCAGACAAAGTGCGCAGAAAACAAAAGAGTCAAAGACTCCTTGAATAAGGAATGAATGCCCAAATAAATGGATGAAAGATGGAAGAAATAGTACAAAAGGCTCTACATATGCAAGGTACAAGATACAATGAAGCACACTGAGCAGCATGAAGTACTGATGCCGAGAGCTGAAGAAGCCAAAACAAGGATGAAGACTCAATGCAAAAGGTGGAGCACAAGGATCAAAGACACTTGAAGAGCCAGTCCAGGCTAAGCAAAGCTGAGTGCAGAGTCGAAGACGCCTATGAACAATAAGGTAGAGTATGTTATCACTCGAATGGTTGATCCTAAATGAGTACAGCCAGCTAGACTCAATGTCCAAACTACAAGGAAATCAATGTTTTGGCTAAGGAAGCATTCCAAAAAGCACAAACTAGGACGGTGCTTCTGTGAGTGCACAACACAAGAGGAACATGAACACGAAGAGAAAAGGAGAAGAGAAATCACTCCAATGGTTGATCCTAAATGAGGACAGCCAGCTAGACTCAATGTCCAAAGTACAAGGAGATCAATGTTTTGGCTATAGCAAGCAGTCCAAAAAGCGCAAACTAGGGCTGCGCTTCTGTGAGTGCACGACAGAAGAGGAACATGAACACGAAGAGAAAAGACAGCAGGAAGAGAGGAGAAATTTGCACTGAATCTGAAACAAATGCAGAATACAATGGACTGATCAGTCCCTGCACGCAGCCCAAAGCATCAGTGAGGGCACCAGATCAGGCTGGAAAATGATGACATACCGAAGATGGTGACAGAGACAATGACGGTGACAGAAAGGGAGTGTGCAGCCAGCACTCTTTGAAGGAGACAGAGAAGAATGCTGCAATCTGAGAGCACCTGCAGAAGATAGAAGAGAGTGACCTGCCCCTACCTGACAATGGCTGCTAAATAGCCAGAATATGCTGAAACTAGCCAACAGCATTTAACGCAGTCTGACTGACAAAAAACTGCACAGAATGCTGATGTGGCAGGTCTGGGGCTGATCACAGCCATCTAGGGCAAATCACTGACAACTAGGCTGCACAGCCTTTGGCAGGACATGAGAAATGGCTGTTGACAACATGTGATCACTCTTGACACTGACTAGGAAAAGAAATGCACACAAAACTGAATGGAAAACATAGTCAGAGCTCCAATGTCTTTGTCAAACTCTGACGAAGCTCACAACCATGAGATGATAGACTGACAAAATAGAATGGCACGCTAGTACCCCCTCTCAGATATTGGGAGTGCCTGAAGACCCAACAACCTCATGTGATGAAGTGTGGAAGCCTTGGGCAAAAGCTTTGTGAAGAGATCCGTTGCATCGTCCTCCATGGGACAACAAGCCACCACTAACTCGAAATCCACGATCTTCTCTCGAACATAATGGTACTGAACTTCTATGTGCTTCATAAGAGCATGAAGCACAAAGTTCTTTGCCAAAGCTAAGGCACTCTAGTCATCCATGTACAACTGTGCGGAACCTGTCCATTGAAAGCAAATCACCACCAACATCCAACGGAGCCAAACCACCTCCATAGTTGTAGAACAGAGTGCTTAGTACTCTACTCCCGTAGAAGATAAGGCCACAATAGGTTGCTTCTTACTACTCCATGAGATAGCTCTCAATCCAAGGGAGAAAGCAAAACCTATAGTGGATCATCTGGACTCCACATCACCTGTCCAATCTAAGTTACTCCATCCAAAAAGAGCGGCCCCCTCGCCGTATATGATCCCATAGGATCAAGTCCCTTGTAAATAGCACGGAATGCACAAAGCGGCTCGCTAATGAGCCTAAGTAGGAGTCTTTGTAAAAGAAGACAACAATGCCAACACAAAAGAGATGTCTAGCCTAGTATGAATAAGCCAGATTAAAGAAACAACAAGGCACCTGTAATGGGTAGCATCTGGTGGGGGTTCTCCAATTGCCACAAGCTTGGATTCCGCATCCATGAGGCAAGAAATAGGCCGACACTTATCACTCGGCCATACCAAACTCCGAACAAAGCTCAAAGATGTACCTATGCTGGAAGATGAAGATGCCATGTGCCATCTAATAGATCTCTAGACCAAGGAGTAAGTGAAGGATCCCTAGGTCCGTCATGTTAAACTCCTCCCACAAGATCTCACAAGTCCAACCAACCTGTGATGTTGGGTTTTACTCACACCTACGCTCACATAGGAGTGCCAATGATCTGCACATAGGACACAATGGCACTTTTTTACTCTCTGTAAGAGAGGTTTTTTCCCCCAGTCACTTTTATTTTCATCTATGTATTTACGTTACACATTTTGGTCACTTACCCCACAATACACACATCTGTGTGTGAACGCACTTTAAGTCACTTTCACAACCCTAAAGGCTAAGGGTTGTACTTTGTACTTTTCACTTCACATTCTATTATGAAAACTGACGTGCTGTGATCACTCCCTCTATCTATCAATCATGTTCACTTCTTTTTGCTCCATTGTTGTACTTCGCTCTTACATTCAGTATCAGAGCTGTTCAGCCAGATGTCTCTCTGCTCTCCACTCTCAATTCAACCCACATGCTACTCCTACCTGTGGCAGCCTATGTTTCTGACACGCCTTCTCTATTCTCCTCAACCTCTACAACCTCTCATGGTTGTCCAGAACAGTTTGGAAAACCTTAATTTTACAGGCACAGTCCAAAAAACCCTAATTTTGCAAGTGCAGTCCCAAAAACCCTAACTTGGTAGGCGCAGTCCAGAACTACCATGTCAGCACCTGCGCAGTCCAAAACTGCTCCAGATCTGTTCCAGTCTGCCACGTCAACAACCACGCAGCTCATAACTGGTTGTGCTTGCTCTTGAGTTGCCACATCAGCATATTTTTGTATCTATGCAGCTGCTACAAATATATTTTATTATTTTAATCAGAATTTCAAAGCCAAAGCAAAGTGCTTTTGCAGGAACAGGTCAATTTTTGCTTCAGCAAGTGCTTCAGTGCATGAATTTAAGAAATTTGCACATATTTGGGTTAGAAATTTTGGGGTTTTTGTATTTTTGGCAAACATTGGCACACGTAATTTGTTTTTAGTCTGAAATTGACTAAAACTACGCACATTGGACAATCAAAGTTTTGGTGCTTTTGTGTTTTTAGTGCTGCTGAGCACTCTTATTGCCTTGGACAACGTGTTGTTTGCTAAAATCTGGAAATTTTCAGCACATTGAGGTAGTATTGGTTAATTATGACACGATTTGGTGGTTCTTTTGACTAAATTTGGTCGATTACAGCTTGGCATTTGCTGTAATTTCTGGGAATTTGAAGATTTTTAGGTCAGCCAGCTTTTGTAATTGCTCTTTTTGCATTTGATTAAGTGACATTTATCATGGCAGCTCATGGGCAAAATGATGTCTTCACTTATGTTTCAAAAGAGGATAGAGTGGATGGCAACAACTATTCTCTATGGTCTTTTACGATGAAAAATGTGCTTGTTGCAAAAGGTCTTTGGGATTATGTTAGTGGGGAAGAAGTATGTCCTAGTGATTTGTCTCCTGCAACCCCTCCACAAGCAAGATGTCGTGGACAAAGACAAGAGGGCACAAGAGAGCAGGACGTGGACAAAGGCAAGAAGTTGTCACAGAGCCACCACCCCAAAGAACATCTACTTAGGGGCCTTAGGACACTAGGGATGCCCAAGCATTGTCACTTATTTCATTGGCGGTTCAACGATCAATAATCCCGCATATTCATTCTATTGCTACTTTACAAGTAGCATGGTTTACACTTGAGCACATGTTTGTTGGTAAGAATGAGGCACAAATTTCTTTTTTGAAGGAGCTTGAAAATGTGAAGATGGAAGAAGGTGATTATCATGGGGATGTGAATTTTTAAGATGCTTTAATCTTGCTGATAGCATTTGATTAAGTTATTAAGCAAATGTGCAACGTTATTTAGCACACGTGATGCACACAGCATTTATTTCATGGTAACAAGCCAACGATCCCGAGGATGCAGCGGGTGTCAAAGGCAACCCTAGGATAGTTATTTGACAAGTATTGATGGTGACCCTAGGGACTATCATTAATTAATTAATTAATGCCAGTCAAAGGGTCAACAAAGGTTGGGGACCACTCCAAGTTGCAAATGGCCCAGCCATTTAATAATGGATGGGCACATTCAATTTTGGCAAAGTCAGAAGGGCTGAAATTAAATTTCAAGATTATTTAATTTTGAAAATTAATTAAATCACTAGATAATGCTGAAAAACCGGTTTAGAAGACTGCCACTTGGCAAAAATGCCCATGCAAACTAAGAAAACGTTTTTGGGGATTAGGTTTCAGCCATTCAGCCAGTTTACAGCTTGGGGGAGACAGATCAAGTGACAGAATTTTGGAGGTGTCTAGCAATAGGTGACTGCATTAAATACAAGCTGGAACAGGCAGCAAACAAAATTTAGGGTTTTCTTGCAAAGAAATCAAATTTCTCTCTCACCTTCTCCAACCTATTCTCAAGAGATCTTAGCATTTCTCAACCAGTTTGAGCAAATCTCAACCAAATTTGGTAGACAACAAAGAGATCTTTATTGTAAGCCCTATATTTCTGCAAAAATCAGGGTTTAACAGCCACCTCGAGACCCATGCCAATCGGTGAAGACATTGTATACTAAATTCAACACCTAAAATTTGTGTTAAGTATCAGGGAATTCAAATGCCAACCCATTCATTGTAATTTGGAGTAGCATTTGGCTTGTTGGAGGTTCCATTCGTGCAAGTCCTGGGTGAAAAATCAAGGGGCAATTAACCCGAATTGTTTAATGATTGTTGCTACAGCAAAGGGGCTTTTGGAACAACAAAGGAGATTGTGAATCTTAGCTTGTACTCATTCCATTAGCAATCAAGTCAAAGAAATATCGAAAAGAGCGTCGGTTTTGGGGTCAATAGGTGTCCAATGTCCAAGATTATTAAGGTAATTTGTGCATTTTAAGTTACGTTTATTTGCTGACTGCTATAATTAAGTGCTTAATCAAGGAATTATCATCCTTTCCAAGAAGGAAGGCTAGTTTCAGTGATACTATGCAAGATCATCTTAATAAAATTCAGGACTTGCACGAGCAGTTGATCGATGTAGATGAGTATTATTATAATACTCATATGATTTCTACTACTTTGAACTCTTTACCACCGTCTTATTTGGCCTTCCACACTCCATTGAATCTTACAATGTGGGTTTCTCCACAGTCACTTACATTTCTTCAATTGGTTGGCTTATTGTTGGAAGAAGAGCAAACAAAAAAGAATAGTGGTGAGGATGTAGTAGCTTTTGAACATGCTTTTGTGGCAGCAAAAAGGCAAGGGCAATCAGCCCAAAAATGCTCCGCAAAGTTTTAGAAGTTCTGGAAGTTCAGATAACAACAAGAAGCGGGGGGCAAACAAGCTAAGAAGAGCAAGAGCCATTATTGTAAAAAGCAACGTCATTGTTGTACTTTGTTTTCACTCACATTCTATTATGAAAACTATCATGCTGTGACCACTTCCTCTCTCTATCAATTGTGTTCACTTCTTTCTGCTCCATTGTTATACTTCAATTTTACATGTGAGTCACTTCCTATGACAATCAAGTCATCACATACAAGATGATTAAAACACACCTATCACCCACAACATTGTAATAAAGATTGGGATCATAATCCAAGTAATGGAAACCACCTTGCAAGAAGAATCAATCAATCCCCTAGTACCAAACCCTAGGAGCTTGCTTTAGGCCATAGAGAGCTTCCTGCAATCAGTAGACATGATCCTCCTTCCACTACACAAGAAAACCAAGAGGCTGTGAAACATACATCTCCATCTCTAGGATGTTGTTTAAAAAGGCAAACTTGACATCTAAAAGACAAGCCACGATGATGAGCTACAAAAGTCAAGATAGCTTGAATAATATGTTGGGAATAAAGGCTTATTGTGCCTTTCTTCAATGTTTGGGTGTGAACGCACCCTTACACTATTGTACTTTATATACTATCTAAACCTAAAAAGTGGTACATTCGTCATTGTACCAAATACCTAGTGTGTCGTACTTACTCTCTCTCTCTCTACTGCTCTCTACTCTCCGTGCAATATCTGACACTCTCACACTCAACTCACTCAGTCTCGATCGAACCGGTTGCAACAAACTAGTATCAGAGCCGGTAATTGGAGTGAGGTGACACGCCTGAGGTGACGTCCGATAGTCAATATGTGTGACGGTCAAAGCGAGTCGCGTAGAAGACACACTCGTGCAGGCACCAAGTTACAGGCAGGCACAACAAGCAAATGCGACAGACAGGTTACAGGCGGGCTCGACAAGCACGCACGACACAACAAGTTGCACGTGGCAGGTCGTAGCGTTGCAGGAGCACACAACACGTTGCAGGCGGCAAG
Source organism: Lygodium microphyllum (assembly GCF_053477565.2). NCBI lineage: Eukaryota > Viridiplantae > Streptophyta > Polypodiopsida > Schizaeales > Lygodiaceae > Lygodium > Lygodium microphyllum. Next base: position 58,958,465 of record NC_141141.1, on the reverse strand, counting down.
TCGCAGGCGCCGCAGGGGAACACGACAAGTTACAGACGGCGAGTTGCAAGCGCCGCAGGATCAAACTCGACAGTCGTCAAGCAACGGGTGCATTGCGTTCAATCAAAGGTCAAAATCAACAAGTCCTGGTCAACACCAAAAGAAGCTCATCTCATGTCTTTTTTCTTCAAATTATTTCCTTAATTTTTGCTATTACTTTAGCAAGCATTCACAAGCACAAGCACAACGTGAAATTTTGCCCTTGGATACATGTATTTCACATTTTGCCTTGGCTATTTCACGCACAAGCACAATGTGAAATTTTAGTAGAATTTTCTTCAATGCAGTTGGGTACATGTATTGATGCACTTGGGTACATGTATTGATGCAATCTGGACGGATTACCCGCTAAAAATTTGGGGCTTTTGATCAAAATTGTCAAATTTCTGCCCAGGAATGTCTTTGGAGCAAAAATTTCAGTGAAATTTTGGGGATTTCACATGTCATTGGTGCCTTGGTACCTAAATGTGACAATAATTGCCTAAGGAGTGTAGTAACAAACATCTTTATTCTCTGAAAATCTATTTGCAAATCTGAAATCTTTGCAATCTTGGGATTTTTACTGTTGGTTGGTACTTTACTGTACCGTGATTAGTTGTGTCACATTTAGGCTTGCCTTTGGTGACTAGTTAGTCAATTTGGGGCTGCAAATTATGGCTAGACACAATGAGAGCAGTAATCTTTTGCACATTAAGAAGCTTGAGGATGCACATAATTTTGCAATTTGGCAAAAACAATGCTACAATGTCTTGGTGCAAAGGAAACATGTAAAGCCCATCAAAACAAAGGGAATCAAACCAGCAAACATGAAACAAGACGAGTGCGGTGACTTGGATGAGCTTGCCTGCTCTACCATTGAGCTCTCAGTGTCAAGCAACTTGCTCTTCCACATTGAGAAGCTGAACTCAGCATATGCAATGTGGCAGCGGCTTGAAGAATTGTATGCTCAGAAAAGTGTAGCTAGCAAGGTTTATTGGCTAAAATTTTTAATGGACTTTCGCATGAAAGAAGGTACAGCCATGTCTATACATTTGAATGAGTTTAACTCAATTTTCAATCAGCTAATTGCTTTGGATTTCCATATTGATGATGAGTTCAAGGCTACTTTATTGCTATGCACTCTGCCTGAAAGTTGGGATACCTTCAGGACAGCGTTGAGTAACTCGAATGCTCAGTTGTTATACTCTAATGTGGAGAGTTCTTTACATTGCCTTTAGGTGGGAGGTTGTTGGAAATAAAGGCTTACTGTGCCTTGTTAGCAGATATTAGTCAGCTCATGGTGTGAGTCTGTGTGCAGAGGCTGGACATTTTATGCAGTATTTTATGGCACATTTTTGTGGCCATTTATGATGTATTATTTAGCATTTGTTGTTGGCCGACCAGCATTAAATGCTGGCCGACCTGCATTTTATGCTCCCCACTTTTGTGGCTATTTATAGGGCTCCTCCTCCACAGTCTTTTGTACTTCAGCCATCAGTGGAGATCCTTCTAGGAGAGAGGAGCCGGTGCTGAGGAGCCCATGCAGCCAGTGACTCACCGTTGTATGCTGCTGTCTCGTGTTCGATATGGATTCCATTTCCCGAGCATACATCTGAGTTCTCATCTGTCTACTGTGTTCATTCTTTCTTTCTTTCTTCTGTCTTGTGTTTCAGCATTTATTTCAGCATATTCTTTACGCTTCCATTGCTGCACCACTTCTGACATGGTATCAGATTTCAGGCTGCAACCTATTTGTGCTATGTTTTCTTGCTGTTTTCAGGATTTACACCCTTCTTGCTGATCAGGCGGCTGTCCTTCCTGCTGGCGACTGCTGATTTGCTGCTGGCGACAGTGTTTCAGCATTTGCGTTTTGCGTTTTTCTGGTCAGATTTGCGTTTACTGCTGTTCCACTCTTTGCTGCCCGTGTTTCCTTCATCAACCTGCTGGCAACAGTCTTTAGACCCTGTTTCTTCAGTTTGCAGCCTGTGTTTTGCTGTTTACAGCATTATTTTTGTCTGTTTTTCTGATTATTCAGGCCGTTTTTGCTGTTTTTGGCAGTTTTTGACTGATTTTTTGACTTTGTGCAGCAGCTTTTGGCTTATTTTGGTCAGCCTTTGGGTTATATTGCATGTGAACTCACTATTTTTGGTGTTTTTGGTTGCGTTTTGGCTGTGCTCACTCTCCCAACGACCCTCTTTTCTTCTACTTCTCTTTTCTACCTCCTCCAGATGGCCCCTCCGTGCACCTCAACTGATGATAAGTTACATGGCCCTGATTACCTCACATGGAGTGCTGTCATGAAAGCTTGGTTTGTGCAGAAGCGGCTATGGTACATCGTCTGTGGAGCTCTTGCTCGACCTCTCCGTCCTTTTCCTCTTCCTGAAGACTTTGATGAGGACAACCATGAGGAAGCGGTGCTCACATGGGACTCGGACGATGCCCGTGCTTACTCGGCGTTGCTTCGGTGTATTTCTAAAGCGGTCTTACCGGCGGTTACCTCGTGTAGGACATCTCCTGAAGTATGGCAGAAGTTGCAGCAAATGTACGAGGCACCTTCCACCATGCGGGCCGTCACACTTTATGGCCAGCTCCAGCAGATGAAGTTTGAGCCGAAAGATACTATTCAGTCTTTTCTTCTTCGTGTTACGCAGGTACAAGACCAGCTTCGGCACATGCAATCTGCTCTTCCCGAGGTGCATCTTGTCGAAACGGTCCTCTACAAGCTCCCCCCGGAGTTTGATGGAGTGGCCAATGCTTTGCGGGCGCAGACATCATCGTCTCCTGTCAGTTTTACACATATGACCTCGATGCTTCTTGAGCATGAGGCATCCTTGAGATTACAGGGGCGGCTTCCGGCACATTATGGAGGTGAGGCTTATGTAGCTTCAGAGAGGGGTGACGGGAAGAAGAAGTCGAAGCCCCAGTGTTATCACTGTGGCAAGAAGGGACATTTGCGGAAGGACTGCAAGAAGTTAGCGGCTTCCAGGAAGAAGGAGCAGAAGACGAAGCGGGATGCTGACTCTACCGATGAGTCCTCTCCTTCATCAGACTCCGACTCCGATCCTCCGACCAAGGAGAAGTCCAAGGCGCGGAAGGGATCCTCTTCTTCGGATCGCGGGAAGGGCTTGGTGGCCCCTTCCTCGGCTGCTTTCTAGTGGTGGTGATGCGGTCATCCCTCACGACTCCTCGGTGCCAGAGAGGGAGTGTGAGCGGGTGTTGGTGGGGCTGCAGTGCCTCATCTATATTTTGATACAGGTGCACAGGTTCCAGAGAGGGACGTCCCTGACGCATCGACGGTATCTGGCAGTGAAATCCTAGAGACTGGAGTTGATTTCTAGGTTCATGATGAGCTGTTCTTCTTGACAGAGAGCGAGAGGCTTTCGTCTGGAGCTCACATGAGGGGACACTTTGGTGGTTTGGCCAAAGGCGGGAACTCCATGGTCACATGTTCAGAGACATGTTTGGCAGATTGGCTTTGTATGTCCTGAGTGACATAGGTGACATTACACAGAGAGCTGCTATGATTCTTCTCTATTTTCAGGTGTTGTTGGTACGATCGACATCGACATCAGATACTCTCCGAGGCTTCTTGGTGGTGGGCTGGCCACTCACCGCTTGGACATCCATGGTCCTTCTGGTGTTTCTTTGTTGTGTAGTTTATGATTCTCCATCATTGTACTATTTCATTGTATCCGATCACACATGATCTGAGAGAGGGTGTTAGCAGATATTAGTCAGCTCATGGTGTGAGTCTGTGTGCAGAGGCTGGACATTTTATGCAGTATTTTATGGCACATTTTTGTGGCCATTTATGATGTATTATTTAGCATTTGTTGCTGGCCGACCTGCATTTTATGCTCCCCACTTTTGTGGCTATTTATAGGGCTCCTCCTCCACAGTCTTTTGTACTTCAGCCATCAGTGGAGATCCTTCTGGGAGAGAGGAGCCAGTGCTAAGGAGCCCACGCAGCCAGTGACTCACCGTTGTATGCTGCTGTCTCGTGTTCGATATGGATTCCATTTCCCGAGCATACATCTGAGTTCTTATCTGTCTACTGTGTTCATTCTTTCTTTCTTTCTTCTGTCTTGTGTTTCAGCATTTATTTCAGCATATTCTTTACGCTTCCATTGCTGCACCACTTCTGACATGCCTTTCTTCAATGTTTGGGTGCGAAAGCACCCTTACACTATTGTACTTTATATACTATCTAAACCTAAAAAGTGGTACATTCGTCATTGTACCAAATACCTAGTGTGTCATGCTTACTCTCTCTCTCCACTGCTCTCTACTCTCTGTGCAATATCTAACACTCTCACCCTCAACTCACTTAGTCTCGATGGAATCAGCTGCAACATAGAAGACATCCAAATTGTAGGTGCAAAAGTCTTAGAATAATCCAATCCCACCCTCTGTGCAAATCCCTTGGCAACAAGCCTAGCTTTGTGCTTATCCAAGGATCCATCAGCCAAGTACTTGGTCTGAAAGACCCACTTCACACCAATCACCTTTCGTTTCTATGGAAGCGGAACCAACTCCCAAGTCTGATTTCGCTTGATAATCCAGCTCCTCTTACATAGCACGACACCAGATATCCTGTGCAAGAGCCTTGTCAAGTGTAGTAGGCTCATGATTCTGAAAAATTTGAGGCATAAGAGCATAGTTCACATAAAGTGAACTGTCTTGCTCGGCCCATATCCTGGCTTATCTACGTGGGTAAAAAGGAGTCAAAGGAAAATGGAGCCTACATGAGTCATCGATACCACCAAGGAACGGTGAGAGGCTCATCTTACTACGAGGGAGACCACTAGGTTTCCAATACATGTAATGCATCATTTGGAAAAGAGACTGACATTCCCCAAAAGACACCTAAGGGGATGGAAAAGGAATAGAAACAGTCCATGAAGAAGGAATAGAAGGAGCCATCAATGGTAAAAGAGAAGTATAAGGGGGAGAAGTCGAAGATGAAGTAGCGGTGCCAATAGATAACCGAGAAGGAAGGGGTTGAGCTAATGGTGAGGGGGTTCAATCAATGACCAAGAACCACCTGCACATGAATCACCATCAATGGGATCATCAGAGGTTGAAGCCTCATCAAAGATAACACCCCGGCTCAAATCAATCTTTCGTGTCAACAGGTCATAGATATAGTTGCCTTTATACGATGTACAGACAAGATCATACCATACAATCTATATTGTACGACATGATACGTATCCGTACAAATTCATATGTGAAAATTGACTTGTTTTGGTCGTTGCGTCTAGGCATGTTCTTGTGTTTACACAATGTCCCCGCTACGCATTTTTCACCCGTTAGTCACATACATGGCACTTGAGAGTCTTCCCATGCCTTGGATGCCACATTCCACACCCTTACCCCCTTGGATCCCAAGATCCAACCAGCATACTTTTGAATGTTTGACTTGGGCCTTGGATGCTCTTGGAACTCTCCTTTCACACTCTTCTCTAGCCTATAAAAGGTGCTTCTCCCCTCCATCCTTCGACACCAAATCAACAAGCATTTTCAAGCTTCTCTCTCTTCAAGGAAGCTATCTATCTATCAAGCCTATCCGACCCCCTCTCTCTCTAACCCTCAAGCCTCTTACTCTCCCTCTCTCTCTCTCACTCTCCTCTCCCCCATCTCAATCCCGGACTTCCAACTTCCAAGCTTGAAGCCTCGGCCCTCCATTAACATCATGACTCGTGCGAGGCACAAGGCCTTCAATTTTCATGAAATCCATATGGAGAGGGACACAAAAGTTGAACTCCCACCATTGGACGTGCAAGTATTGCGGGAAGCACTACAAAACTAGTGCGACCCAACTTCTCCAACATCTTTCCAAGATGGGGAAGCAAGTTGCTCCATGCAAGGAAATCCCTCAAAGCATTGTGGACGAGATTCACATCAAGATGAGAGGGGGATCTGCTGGAGGAGGAGAAGGAAGTGGCACATCGACACCAACACCTATGGCTATTCATGTGGAAGCCTAAAATGTAGGCTTATCTTCGACCGATGCCTCCACCATGGATAGTGGCAAATCCACATCCGCATTCAGCTCTGGCAAAAGGCAAAGGACGGAGGCTCATGCAGCACCCAAGAGACAATTCTCTCTCTCTCAAGCACCAAGTCATGTCCCCATGAGTCGGTTGCCTTTCTACGAGAAAGGCAACAACTTGCAGATATTGAGATGCACGAATGGTGATTGAGTGCAATCTTGCATTCAATGTCCTAAAGCAAAAGCAATGGAAGAAGATGGTAAAGGTCATTGCCAATGTGGGTCTATACAAAGAATGAACCGATGTCACCTACAATGACATGAGGACGAAGAAAATTGATGAAGAGAAGGAGAGGATTGATAGAGTCCTTGATCCTATTCGAGCCACATAGACAAAAAATCATTGCTCCATTCTCACCAACGGATGGAATGATTGTAAAAAGCGGAGCATCATCAACATACTCGTTTTAAGTCCACTTGGCACCTTCTTTTTGCGGGCCGTAGACACCGGCAAGAGGGGGAAGAAAACAACAGGTGTATTTATCTACCTACCAAGTCGTCTTGTGTAAGCACATGAGGCAATTCAATCTACCCTGCATGGAGCCTCTCTTTGACATCATGATAATGCACCTCAATGTGCTTTGTGTGAGCATGAAAAACTAGATTCCTGGCAACTACCATGGCACTCTAACTATTAGTATAGATAGGAGTGCGCGACTATCATCTGATACTAAGATCAACCAAAAGGCGTCTGAGCCACACACATTCCAATGCAGCTATAAAAATTGCTCTATATCCACCTTTATAGCTAGATGTGGCCATTGTAGACAGACCAAGAGATACACGAATCACCAAGGATGAAATAATCACCACTAGTGGACATCCGCATGTCAAAATATCCATCTCAATCACTATTTGTGAATGCTTGCAAGCAAAGAGAAGTATCTTTAGGCTATAGAAAAGGTCCGATGTCTACATACCTTTAAGACAGCAAAAGAAATGTTTGACTACATGCCAATGCATAGTACCAAGGCAGTGCATAAAGCATACCAACTAAGAAACCCCAAACTAAATGTTTGGCCATATATTACACAAATACAATAGACAACCAATAGCCCGCCGATAAAGAGAAGCATCAAATAGATCTCCTACATCCTTGAGTGTAAACCTATGGCCTATCTCAACTGGGGTAGAGATAGACTTGCAGTTTGCATCTAAAAATGCTCAAGGAGCTATCCAATGTACTTAGATTATCGCAAAACAATGCCCCCCTCGACTGCAGTAAACTACATGCCAAGATGATAGTGCAAGTAGTCAAGATCTATGACATCAAAAGCATACTGCAATTCAGCCTTTAAGGGGGCAATATGTGTCTCATGAGGTCCAGCCAAAAGCATATCAATCACATAAAGAATGAGAATCAAGAGATTATCCCCACCTTTGCAAACACAAAGCATGCTTTCAATGTATGAATCACTGAAGCCAAGAGCAATCAAATATGAAAGCATCTTCTCATACCATGCCCTAGGTGTCTATTTCAAACCATAGAAGACCTTATGCAACCGGCACACTTTGCTTCCTGAGCCTTTTTTAACAAAGCCAGGAGGTTGTGTCACATAAACCTCCTCATGAAGATCACCATTCGAAAAAACAATCCTTATATCCAACTGATGCACATGCCAATCAAAATGGGCAACCAAAGCAATGACATTGTGAATGGTAGTCATATGTGAATGGGATGCAAATGTCTCATCATAGTCAATCCCATGTTGTTGGGTGTACCCTTTGGTAACAAGTTGTGCCTTGTAGCAATCAATGCTACCATCAAATTTGTGTTTTAGTTTGTAAATCCACGCTGTGCCTATAGCACGCTTGCCAACAGGCAAGACACACAGCTCCCATGTGCTATTTTAAAGAATAGAGTCCATCTCTAACTGCATAGATACTATCCAATGCTTCTCCTCTACAGAATTCTGTAGAGAAACGAGTTTCTCATTGCATGCAGTAGCTACAAGTGCCTGCGCAACCAAGTTACCCTTTGCATGATGAGTAGCTACTCTAGTTGTGGAATGAATTGTTTGCTATCTCGTAATATATCCAACAGCCATCTAGGGGCTGTTTTAGCTTCTTGAATAGCAGCCCTCTCATCGGCCACTTCATCATCAACAATACCCTAATCAATGGGCTAAAAATCAAGCTACTGTTCAACATGTGTTTGTTGCTAATTTTGCTATTGTAAACCCTTAATAGATTGTTGAAATTGACCAAAATTAGGTGCACTTTGCTAAAACAATGGCAACAAACTGTTAGGCCCCACATTGGGCTGATTTTTGCAGTCCATAAAGGGCTGAATAGCATATTCAACAAATCGAAATCTCTACTAACAAAAATCTTATTTATAGAGGGTTGCATTGTAACCAACGAATCGAATGTGCCACACTTTCAGCCATTCCAAGCCTCATAAGATGTACATTCAAACAGTGCTTTAGGGACTGCAATTCAGCACATGTATTGCACACACAATTGTATCAAGTCAAAACTTTTGGGCAACTTAGTGTAAAAACATACAATGTGCCATCTCCATCAAAGTTCGATTCTTTCTTTCAATCACACTGTTTTGTTGAGGTGTGTAAGGCATAGTACATTGATGTTTAATGCCCCTTTCAGAGCCAAAAAAGAGTTAAACTCACATGACATATATTTCCCTCCTCGATTTGTGTGGAGTGTAATCAACTTGCATCTGTCAGCAGTTATGTGTATCTTGTGAGGTCGTCTTCTACCTATGAGCCTCAATCTGAGTTAGATCAAGACATTAGGAGCCCTGACATTGTATTTGTCTATCATTTTATGTGTTTTGGACACTTTAGATGGAGGGCACATTAGTGTGTTTCTTTTTGTCACTTTTGGCTATTTTTTAGGGGTTTGACCCCATTTAGCGTTTTCCCTTTTTTTTTTGCCCCTCGGTCTGAGTTAGATCAAGACATTAGGAGCTCTGACATTGTATTTGTCTATCATTTTATATGTTTTGGACACTTTAGATGGAGGGCACATTAGTGCGTTTCTCTTTGTGCACGTTTGGCTATTTTTTAGGGGTTTGACCCCATTTAGCGTTTTCCCTTTTTTTTTCCTATATACAGGCAGCCTGCCCTCCCACTTTCATTATCCATTATCCATCATTGCCAACCCTCCTCATTCTCTCATCCCCTTGCTACCTCCTGGCACCCACATTGACGTGTAGAGCTGCATGTTAGAGCTAACTATTGCAACCTTGTACCTTCATCCATTGCAATCACATTGTTTCTTCTCTCTCCTGCATTCTCTCTTTGTCTCCTCTCCGTGTTCGCTTTCCTCTTTTCATTGTGCACTCTCACATGGTATCAAAGCCACGCATGGGAGCCGGAGTCTATGAAGAGGAGCACTTTATTCGTGGTTCCAGTCATCTTCATCACTAGTTTTGGGAGTAGCACATCTGTGTTTTACCTCCTACACTGCTGGGCGGCCTTTTGACAGGCTGGGCATCCATTTGACTGGCTAGGCAGTCTATTCAATTGTCTGCCCTTTGCACTTTGCAGGCAGCCCTTCAGTCCAGCACTCGCTTCAGGCAAGCGGCAGCTCCTTACTGCTGGCAAGTTATTTCCATGTACAAGTGGCCCATTTCTAGGTGCAGGCGGCCCATTTCCAAGTGGACTGATACGTGTACTCCCTGCATTTGACAGCTGGGAGTCTTCTCCTGAGCTGGGCGGCATCACAGCAACCTCAACGGCCTATTTTCAAGCAGCCAGATCTGTGTTTTGTGCAGGCCAGGCAATTACTCCTACAGACAGAGTGACCACTTTCCAAGCTGCAAGACCTCTTTGTTTGCTGTGTTTTCCTGCTGAGGATCTTCCCCTCCCTTGGGTAGCATCTCGGCACTCTGCATAACCCCGTTTTCAGGCTGGACAGCCTGTTTAATCTGGCAGACAGACTTCCCTATACTGCGTATACTGGATCCATCTTTGTTTTGGGCTCGGAAACCCTTTTGGGTGCTAACATCGTCATTTATAGAGCTTACAGACAGTGTTTTCAGTCAGCATACCTTCCCGGCATCGAGTTCTCCCTTCCTACCTTGGATACTCCCCCTCTCTATCAGTCTTTTCTGATTCATAGGTTAACGGACCCCATACAAGTGGATGGCATTCCAGTTGCAGCAACTTCTTTGTTTTCTTCCAAGGCATCTCCGCATCCAAAAAGCTAAATGGGACAAACTATCCTCTATGGTCTTGCCACATGGAGTGCCTCCTCAACAACTATGACCTTTGGGATTTTGTTACAATCCCTATACCCCAACCTACTATGGATCCTCATGATGGTGTGACCATGGATTCGGCAGCTTTATGGGATCGGTTGAATGCCAGAGCCCGCTCTTTTCTCTTATTGAGTTGTACAGATTCTTGGGCATCGATTGTCTCTTGAGTTGCAGCTACAACAACTTTATGTTGTAGATTCCCCTACAATGAGATATCAAATCTCCAAGATGGAGGAGATTTAAGATGAGCTTTCCTTCCTTGGTATAGACATTTCTTCGAAAGACCTGGTTGTGACACTTCTCTCACATCTTCCGTCACCGACGTATAATGTGTTCTACACCAGTCTTCTCACTTCTCGTCGCTGGGAGACTCGCATTTGGAAGGAGCTAGTCCCATTGGTGCTTGAGCAGGATGCACGTCATAGTGAGACAGTTTCTTGTGGAGCCTGTAAACATGGCTGTGCATGTGTGGTTTTATCTACAAGTACAAGCCAAGCAAAAGAAAAAGAAAAGGAAGAAGTTAGAGTCATCTTCTGACTTTGATACAACTTTTGTGGGGAAGCGTAGAGGATATTCCACGTGTCCTCATTGTGCGCAGACTTCCCACCACACCCCAAGGAGAAGTGCTAGAGGATATACCCTCACCTTCATCCGGAAGCAAAGGATGGCAAAGCCTTCGTCTACCCATACTTTGTCACACACTATTTCCATTAAGTCAATGTTTCTACACATTTATCAAGTGGAGGAGCCTTCTTTGAAGGTCTCTTCTTTAAGCAACCTTGGCTCGTTGCTAGTTGTGCATCGAGTCCTATGACTCTGCGAGGTGATTTGTTACAAGTTCTCCGTCCCATCAAAGGGGATATCGTCACTACTAGTGACATTTCTTCGATGTCTATTAGTGGTGTTGGTACCTTGCCTCTATTGGCTGACCATCCATCAAGCTTTGTTCCTAAGGCCCTACCTATTCTGCACTTGAGCTTCTCTCTCCTCCCAGTTCCTGGTTTTCCCAATCTCAAGATATGGGTTGTCTACACCAAGCCGGCCGTCTTTGTTGAGTATTCTTCTATAGGAGCCACTTGTCTAACAAGTTGGCTAGAGAGTCGGCTATCTATGCTCCGTTCCCCTTCCATTATGCAGGGCCCTCTGAGGCAACTTTCTATAGTCGCATTTGTTCTTAATTGTGAACCACTTTTTCCACAAGTTCCATCCCATCCCCCACTATCTCCTCTGGTGGTTCCCTCGTACCTCCCATCCCTTTTAGAAGGAGATGATATTGGTAATGTGGCTGTGGATTTCCTAGCCCTTTGTGTTTCAAAGAGGGCTTCCCAAGATCATGAGGAGTTGCTTCAAGGTTTCCAATCTACTTTGGGCCTTTCTTTTATATGGCTACCCCTTTTCTTCGTCATCAAGCCACCATTCCCTATTGCTTGGTCCTTGATCCCTGGTGTTTCTATCTAGCTTATGGTGCCTTCAATAGTTCCTCACTGTCATCTCATAGTTGGGTTAGAGGCTTGGCTCACCCATCTCCGACTAGAGTTTTCTTGTGTGATCCATTCGAGAGCTCTCCATTTCCATTGCCCTTTGGTGGCCTTCCGTTTGTAGGATGTTTATATGGAGAGGGGATCTTGCTCCTTGGTTGGCTTTCTTCATCGACAAAATACATCGACATTGGCACTCTTCCTACCACCCTTGGATCCACATCTCTTCCGTCACATCCAGGATTCAAGGAGATATTACCATTTATGTGTGTGTTATGTGGTCATCTCTTGCCTATGAGCCTCAATTTAAGTCAAATGAGGACATTAGGAGCTCTGACATTGTGTATGTTTGTCATTTTGGGCGTTTTAGACACTTTAGATGGAGGGCACATTAGTGCATTTCTTTTTATATACTTTTGGCTATTTTTTAGGGGTTTAACCACATTTAGGATTTTCACTCTTTTTTGCCTATATATAGGCAACCTACTCTCCCACTTTCATTATCCATTATCCATCATTGATCCTTCGTGATCAGCCAACCCTCCTCATTCTCTCATCCCCTACCACCATTTGGCACCCACACTAACGCATAGAGCTGCGTGTTGGGACTGACTGTTGCAGCCTTGTACCTTCAGCCATTGCAATCACATTATTCCTTCTCTCTCCTACATTCTCTCTTTTTCTTCTTCTCTCCATATTCACTTCCCTCTTTCCGTTGCTCACTCTCACAACATCCACTACCATTTTCATCCCTATCCGAGAAGGAAGACCAGTTCCATGATTCCATTGCCATGATACATTAGTTTATTTAAGTATGTGGGGGCCCAAGGCACCTGATCACAAGCCAATGAATTTGCTCATTGCTGAATTTGTGATCAGCTGAGTGCATTTCAGCAAGCATGTCATCATATAGTGATTTTGGTTCAAGTCATGATGACGCCTCACTATCTAAAGGTTCACAAAACATTGGGCGAATGCAATGCCTAATCTTGGAATGGGCACACATCATGGGTAGCAAGTAGAGAACGTTGACTAGACAAAGAAGCAAATCCCTCAAGGCCACAAAATACTGATGACCAGCAAGATGAAGAAGAGGATGATGATCAATTTGATTTAAGGCATAGTTGAGGATAGCAATTGATTTCTTTGAATAATTGGCAAAGAATCCTCAGCTTGTGTAGTTTTTGAATACTCCTACAAAGGAGAGCAAAGGCAAGAAGAAGTATTATCTTCTAGAGCTTTGGGATAGCATGAGGTTCCGAAAGAAGAGCCACAAGATACACACAATATTGGTAATGACCAAAAGCAGACGATGCCAATGGGGCAAGTGCCACAAACGCAAGGCCAACTTAGTAATGCCAATCCAATGAGTCGTGGACAGCAAGGCATGCATGCAAATGTGGGACACTCCAAATGCTTTGGTGCCAGGTGGATCTATTTTCCATGCAATGGTTGATCAAGGACCATCTATGGGGATTTTTGGCTCTAATCCTTATGATATGTAGCAAGTGATGCATGGAATACAAGGCCCAATGTATCCAAATATAGCAAGTGGATTGCAAAATCCCATGTATAATAATGCTGGCATGAAAGCCTAGGGCACAAAGTGGCATGTTTGGTAATGCATTTGCTAACCCCAATGTATATGGGGCTCATGGAATTAATGCTAGTCATGCAAATGTTTTGTACAGTGCTGGTTATTGGGAAATGCAACCAATGTACCATTTTTGGCAACAATGTGAAAGTTTCAAGGATTTATGTGGTCCACAAGGACAAAGGCCTAGAACCTAGTGGATATTTCAAGACAAGTGGTATTAGGAAAAAAGTTTCTGTGCTACTTGGTGAAATTTTAGGATTGTTTCACCTATGGATTGATACAAATAGATGGAGAGTGACCTAGCAAATCAATCTCAATGATACACTTCACCTTGATGTGTTTCAATCTAGAGCCATGGGCTCATTCAAGTTCAACACATAGAGGGTCCTGAGTATTGCCTAATGCTTAAGGGTGAGGTTGCACCTCCACTCCCCTAGTCATGGATAGCTCAATTATCTAGCAGATCTCGGATGTACTTGGTTTGCATCCAAGATACTATATGCCAAAAGTATTTTTGCCATTGAAATAACTATTCAATGTATTTGTCACTATGAGTTGGTATGCAGATGTATATGGTTTGCATCTAGGCTCTGAAGCTCTACATTTGCAAGGCTACTAGCATGTATGGAGTATATGAAATGTGCGTTTAGATGTGATGTACATTTGCAAGGCATGTATGGGCTACATGGATGGTATACAATGTACATTTGCAAGTCATGCAAGAGAAGTACATTTGCCTAAGCTAAATGTGGTTTGCATTTGGTGTATGTTTTACATGAGTATCATGTGGTACATCATTGCTATAAGGCATTGTTTATGCTTAGTTTATGTATTACTTTGCCTTGGTGGTCAAAACAATGTTGGGTTTTGGCACGTGGATGCATCCCTTATGGTTCTGACAGTGGTTATAATTCATGTCTATGATGTTCTAGTGACTAGAATTTTGAACATGTAGAGAGTATAAGCATGGTTAAGCAATAGGTGCATTTGCTATTTGACTATGATACTTGCATGTATTTCCAGTAATAACTCATGTCTTTGTGTCACTATAGTGCAAGGATGATTGCAAAGATGTCAAGGTGGAGGTACATCACAAAGACTTGTATTTTTTATGCTTAGCTTTAGCATTATGTTGGGTGTAAAGCCCCTTCGGGTGTAAACTCCCATTTATCCCGCGTGTATAAACTTACGGGTGTGAACACACCCTTTACTTGTACCCTAACATATAAATACATTTTTATTCTTTGTGTACCGTGCAACACACTATTACACTCTTACACGATTCTCTCAGCTCTGCTCTATCTCTGCTCACACCAAGCTTGCATTCTAGTCAGCACTCAAGTGCAACAAACTGGTATCAAAGCCACAATGGTTCACGCAGGCCACATGCAATAGTCCCCAATTGCAAGCTCAATGGGACAACAACAGTTGTCAAACCTAGGTGACACGCAGACAGAGGAGACTAACATGACTCCTGTAGTCAACACGCAGGAGTGTAACCAGGCCACAGGTGAGAAGTCGACGGCAAACCAAACGCGACAGATGAGAGACGGAGGCAGTCGACGGGTAGACAACCAATGGGACCAGCGGGCGACCACTCAATGCCACACGAGGTGGACTGCTTGCGACGGGTGACAGGCACCAACGGGTTTCAGGTCATACGGCACGGAGCTAGCATGGAGTGACGTCCATCAAATGGGCAGGTCAATGGCCCCTATTTTCTTTTAAAAATCAAAAATTTCAGTTCATTCATTTTATTTTCCCTTTTCCGGGTGTTCACACAAGCAAGCACAGAACACGAATCTGTGCAAATCTGCTCCTTAAAATTTAGGGCTTTTCCCAGATTTGGTGCCTGACACAAGTTTCACTGATTCTTGATCCACAAATTGCAAACATTGAGTGCATGGATCTCGGAAGTTTTGGGAATTTTCAAATGCAAGTGAAATTTTTACTTGCTTGAGCCAATTTCTTGGAAATTTGTGCACTCCTTGACCCCAAAATTTGGGGCTTTTGCAAAATTTGTGAAATTTCTGCAACATTTGTCCACACTTGATGCTCGAGAAGATGGACTTATGCAATCAGTTCAGATTTGCTAGTAAAATTTTGGGGGTTTTGGTGAAATTTGAAAATTTTGGCAAAAATAATGTGTGAAATGTACATTGGAGACATTGTTGATGCAATCTTGGTGCTGCAAGGAGTGAGATTCATTCCCCACTTATGAAACATTGAAGAAATTGCAAAGAATCTTGGCTTTTTTTTTGTGTATCAGAAGTACGTGGTCACACACGCAGCAATACATATGTTGGGCAGCTTCCATTGAGTTGATGTATTGCTGAACAGTCATTTTGTTGCAATCTTAGTGATCATTTGCAGATCTGGGATTATTGCAAATGTACTTTTGGTGATACTGCTGAAGTGGGAGTCACCTGGCAATCATGTATGCTTTGAGTGTATGCTGAAATTTCAGTTATACTGCTGAATGTCATAAGTTGCACTACTGTACGTGTACTTGGACTAAACCTTGCTCTCATTGCCTGAAAATTTGGGCTGATATTAACCAAACATTCAGCTCATTGTTTGCTGTTATAAATTGCAGTATTTTTATTGGGTACATTGCTGAACAATGGCTGCAAATGCTTCAACCAGCAATGACACTAAATCCTGTCTTGAAAGCAAGAGATTTGATGGCACTGGTTTTGACTTGTGGAAGACAAGATGTAAGGCATTTTGTTTCTGAAGGATTGTGATGATGCTCTTTTGGAAGTCAAGCCTGCAGCTATGACAGATGAGGATTGGGCTAGACTCAACAAGAAGGCCATTGCATACATTAAAATGGCCGTATCTGATGATGTACTTACTTACATTAAGCATCTTGATACAACTTATGCCATATGGAAAAATTTGATGGACACTTATTAAAATAAAACTCCAGTAAATCAAGTTCACCTTATGCGCAAGCTTGTAAACATGGAGTTGGATGAGTCTAAGCCCGCATCGGAGCATCTAAGTGCTTTCACAAGGATTTTGTGCTAGTTACAAGACCCTGGTTTGCAGCCCTTCAATGATAAATTAAATGCCATTTTCTTGTTGATGACTTTGCCTGATAGCTAGGAGTCTCTGGTTGTTTCATTGACCAACAATCCTCCTTTAACCTTCGATGGTGTTAGGGGCTCTATTCTCAATGAGGAGATTAGAAGAAAGTCTAGTGGAGAAAGTAGTGGTTCATCTTATCATCTGAGAGGCAGGTCAAAAAAGAGGGGTAATGCAAGAAATAAAGGAAAAAGCAGGAGTAAAAGCAAGAGCAAACATCAGGATGTCACTTGCTATCAGTGTGGACGTAAAGGGTATAAAAAGCCCGATTGTCACTACTACAAGAAAGAGCAAGAAAGAAAGAAACAACAAGGAAAGAAAAAGAAGGATGACAAGAAAGATGATGGCAACTCTCCCTCAAAAGAAGTTGAAAAAGAAAATGTTGCATCTAGTGTGGTTATTGAAGAACTCTCTGACACTGGAGAGATACTTGTTGCAGCCTCATGTAATGATGCAGATATTATGGCAGCAGCAGGTGATATGCACATCACTAAAAAGGAGGTGTGATTGATGCCTTACTTTCAGCTCATGATGGGCTGTCTCAGTCATGGATAGTGGACAGCTATGTCTCTTTTCATGTCACTCCCTCTTTGGAGTCATTTTCTGAATACACTTCAGGTTGTCTAGGTGAGGTTTACTTGGGCAACAATTATGCATGTGAAATAGAGGATGTAGAAACCATTCACTTGGCCCTTGAAAATGGTCAAGAGCTGATGTCAAATATGTACCTTGCATAAAGAAAAGTCTACTATCACTTGGGCAGCTTGATGCAAGATGGTATGGATCTTGGAAGGTCCACAAGGGCTTTATGCTGATTGTTAAAGGTAGCAAAAAGGGGACTCCGTATTATTTGCATTGTAAAGCATTACTTGGCAAGTTTTTGGATGTGGCTGAAGTTCATTCACAGATGGAACTTTGACACACAAGACTTGGTCATACGAGCCAAAAAGGCCTTCAAGTTCTCTCCTCTTCAGGGAGATTTGATGTAAAAGGCTCTGGACTTGATTTTTGTAATGATTGCATATATGGAAAACATATGAAGTCTCCTTATTACTCTGGTGTTGTTAAGAAGTCCAATGCTCTTGAATTAGTACATTCAGACATGTACACCATGCCTGTTAATTCACATGAGGGTCCACGATACTTTGTCACTTTTATTAATGATTTTAGTAGAAAGTCATGGGTGTATGTACTAAAGAGCAAAAAGGAAGTGTTTGATGCTTTTAAAAGGTTTCATGTCTTTGTTACCACACAGAAAGGGCTTAAGTTAAAAGCTATAATAACAGATAATGGGGGGGAGCATATCTCTAATGAGTTTAAAAGATTTTGTGAGATGCATGGCATTAAAAGAGAGTTCACAGCCCCTTACAACCATGCATCAAATGACATGCCTGAAAGATATAATCGCACGCTTTGTGAGAGAGTCAAATATATGTTGTCCATAGCTAATCTCCCGCAGCAGTTTTGGGGAGAGGCTCTTAAAACTGCAATTCATGTGTGCAATCACTCTCCCAATCGTGCGTTGAAAAATGGCATTCCTGAAGAGATTTGTTCTAGCAAACCTACTTCATATGACCATTTGCATATCTTTGGTTATAATGCTTTTATGCATATTCCTGTAAATCAAAGGAATAAACTAGACATGAAATCCATCAAGGGCATCTTCATAGGATATGGAGATGAGGGAGAGATGGGATATAGAGTTTGGCTTCCTCAGGATAGGAAGATAGTACATAGCCGAGACATAGTATTTAATGAGGCAAAGTTACTGAAAAATACTATAGATAGGTGACCTTGACAAGAAGAAGGTCAAGTTTCAGCATGAACAGCTAGCCATTTAACAACCATTAGCTGAAGATTCTGTCCCTTTTGATGCGGAAAATGAGTTGCAACCTATTGTGCTACAGCCAGAAGCATAGTTACCAGGAACGGGGAACGGGAACTGGAACGGGGGGAACACCCAAAGCGAGGGAACGGGAACGGTATATATATATATATATATATATATATATATATATATATATATATATCCTCTAGAGAGAGAGAGTCAACACTAGTCTTAGAATCTAGAGAGACAGATCATATCTATTATCAACCATGAATTATAATTCATGAAATTAGACTCTAGAGACATAATAATCAAGTTTCAACTTTCAACAATAATAAAGATTCAAAACATTGTAACCAGCAATGGATTATCGCATTCATAATTCAACACTGTAATCAACAATGTTGCATAAGTCCAACTGGCAACAAGTGTGCATTGCAAAAACACAAAATATGCACTAAACAGTAAACTTTAAAGCCTAAATAGTAAAGATCCAAGTTACAAGAGCTCCAATTTCCAAGTCAATACTCTAAAGTTCCAAAAGGCTAGCTACTAAGTGCTCCGATTCATGGAAGATGACTCCACTGTGCCTAAATGCTCATCCTGCTGAACAACATCCTGCCCATCGTCATTACCATCATCATCATCGTCATCTTTTTCCCAACATATAAAAGAATCAACCTTTGCAACTGATGTACGAGCTGTTGAGATATCGAGCTCCACTCGTGATACGCCAGGGTGACCCTTGTGTATTTATGTCACCGACTTGTCAGTTGCAGACGCAGTTGGTACACCGCCCATGAATAATAGCTACATGACAGTTATCCTTATCTACTCTAGTTCGTGGCTCAGTTAGTATGCCACCTTAGTAAGTTGAGTTTGGTTTGAGACCCATATATAGGGTTCTTCTATTTCTTTGTATGAGAGTTCTTTTGGCTTACACAACTAAGAAGAGGAAAATTGTTTTCAACCTCCACCCTTGTGTGTATTCCCCCATTGTGCAAGCAAGAAAGCTTCAAGTGAGACTCCTTCCTTCTCTCCCACAATCTTGACATGGTATCAGAGCCTTGTTCGTGGTAAGGAGCTCAAGAAAGCAAGCCAAGCTCGCGGTGTTCTGGTAAGAGGAGCAGTGTTGCTTTCATTTTCTGTTTTGGGAGCAGATCTCTGCAGGTAGCACAGCCGGAAAGTGCAAGAGTGCATTGTCTCAGGTTGAGACGCCCTTCGCGGTGAAGCAAGAGGGCAGTATATGCTGCGGGAGAGGGCTTTAGCCCTGGCGACCTTTTTTTGTTTATTTGAGGCCATTTCGGGGCCTGTTTTGGAGGCGGAAGTTTTCTGCACGCACTCAGAAAAAGGCCCAGTTTTATGCTGTGCAGCCACTGTTCTACAGGTCGGTGAAAAGTTACTGTAGAAATTGCATCATATGCTTGTGCGCAAAGACATTGGGAGTTACAGAATCATCCCTGTTGCCTGTTGATGCAAAATCGTCACTAGGAAGTGACTGTGTGGTCAAATATCACTTTCGTCAGTTTTGTAGATTTGCCTTTGTGAGGCTGAAGCTATGTTCTTTGCAGTGACAGAATTTTTTGCAGTGTTCTGTAATGGCGTCTCATTCTCTCTCACAGATTGTCACTGAAAAGCTTGACAAGAACAACTTCCAAGCATGGAAGTTTAGAATGACGAATTTCCTTATGGGAAAAGGATATTGGGAATTTGTTGCAGGAAATGAAGAAAAACCAATTCTTCCTGATGTTCCCAATCAACAGCAAATGCAGGCATTTAAAGCATGGCATGAGAGAGCCACGAAAGTTATGTACTGGCTGTCTATCAGCATTTCAGACTCTATGATTGTGCATATTCAAGATGCAAGTACGCCAAAGGAGGCATGGGATACTTTGTCAAAAATGTATAGCACAAATACACAAGCCAGGAAAATGCAGCTCAAGCAAGAGTTGCATAATGTGGAAAGAGAATATGAGCATCAATGGCTACCACATGAAGGTAAAGAAGATTGCAAATGCACTTGCTTCCATTGGGTCGCCAGTGGAAGATGATGATTTAGTTTCTGTGACCTTGAATGGTCTAGGAAAGGATTATGCACAGTTCCGAACATCCATTTCCGTCCATAAAAGATTTCCTGATTTTGAGGAGTTGATTGCTCTTCTAATTTCTGAGGAGCAGAGAAATGGTGGTGCATCTTCTTCAGGAGGAACTTCAAAAGAAGCTGTCTTCTACTCAAATGCTGGAAGAGGTAGAGGCAGAGGTAGAGGAGGCCGATATGGAGACCGTGGTAGAAATCAGAATATGCAGCAAACTCAAGAAAACCAGTCCTATGAAGGAGGACGTGGTAACTCTAGAGGCAGGGGGAGCCAAAGAGGTCGTGGTGGATGGCAAAGAGGCCAAAATGCAAATAGTAATGTTGAATACTACTACTGTGGTAAAATGGGTCATATGGCTAAAGACTGCTATAAAAAGCAGAATGACATCATGAATGGAAAACTGCAACAAGGAAATTATGCATCTTCTAGTAGACAGGGTGATGACAGAAATGAGCACTTGTTTATGGTGCAGTACATAAACAATTCTGTGACAAGTGCAGAAGAAAGCAATGATATATGGTATGTTGACTCAGGTGCATCAAACCACATGACAGGTCATGCAGAATGGATGGAGGATGCAAGAAAAATGAAAAAACCAGGATTTGTGGAGACTGGTGAAGATACTGCACATCTTATTGTGCAGATTGAAAAAATTCATTTGTCTATGCAGGATCGGAAAAAGAAATACCTGTCCGATGTATTTCATGTCCCGAATATCACCAAGAATTTGGTTTCTGTTGGTCAAATGGTTGAGCAGGGCTTGCACGTCAGATTTAATCCTCATGGATGCTTTGTTGAGGATATGAAAAATAAAGGTCGCTTGATAGCAAAAGGAAAGAAGAAGGGCAGAATGTTTACATTGGATGCAAACATGTCTGAATTGAGTGCAGCAATGTTTGCACATGGGACCGGTGTAGTTGCAGATATTGATATCTGGCATAAACGCATTGGTCATGTTAATGTACAGCGACTTAAATCAATGCAAGCCCAAAATATTGTTGCAGGATTGCCCAAATTCAAGGTTGCAGAAATGCATAAGGTATGTGAAGCCTGTCAGTTTGAAAAACAGGCAAGGAAACCATTTCCTAGACATGTTCAAGAGAGTGAGAAGCCATTGGAATTAATCCACTCTGATGTGTGGACTACTAAAGCTACATCTCTTGGAGGCTGTCATTATTTTGTCACTTTTATTGATGACTATAGTAGAAAAGTTTGAGTGTATTTTATGAAAAAGAAAAGTGAAGTTTTTGGGCATTTCAAAACTCTTAAAGCTATGGTTGAAAAAGAAACAGGCCTGCAAATAAAATACCTAAGGTCAGATGGAGAGGAAGAGTACCTCTCAAATGAGTTTGCAAAGTTCTTACAGGAGCATAGCATAAAGCAGCAATATTCATGCAGTCATACCCCACAACAAAATGGAATTGCAGAAAGGAAAAACAGGCATATTGGAGAGGTATCTCGTGCCATACTCAATGAAAAAGACTTGACAGATTTTTATTGGGCTGAAGCAGTTGCTACAGCAGTCTACATAATGAACACAACTCCCACTGCAGCAATACATGGAATGACTCCAGAGGAGAGGTATACTGGTACGAAACCAGATATTTCTCATTTGAAAATTTTTTGTTGCATTGCCTATGTACATGTGCCAGATGAGTTGAGATCCAAGTTGGATCCAAAAGCTGAGAAGTGCATCTTCATTGGTTACTCTTTGCAGCAAAAAGGATATAGATGCTATAACCCTTCTACTCGTAAATTTACAGTGAGCAGAGATGTTTTTGATGAGATGAGTAGCTGGTATAAACCAGTAAATGTGATTGATGATGTAGATGCACAAAATGGTAATGCTGCACAAAATTCACAGCAGCAGTCATAAAATATTAGTGGACCTGGAGCGTCCTCTAGCAGTGGTTCACATTCTTCGCCATGGACAAGCAGATTGAGATCAGGAGAATCTTCTCAAAGCAATACAGATAGTGGTATGCAGGTATCACGAAAAGGAAAAGAGAAGGTTGATCAGCCCATGTTTGATGTGAATGCAAGTCACTCTTATGTGGATGGTGAATCCAGTGGCTCAGAACAGAGCATTGATGATGAGTTGGGTATTCCTTCTATTGTTACACCTGGAGTAAGAAAGACCAGGGATGTTTTGAGAGCACCTGGGAGTGAACCTACTTTGCGCAGGTCTACGAGAGCTAGGTATCCTGTGGATAGGCTGAAATATGATGGATTTACAGCCATTCACTATGCATATATGGTCAAAGTGATACAGGAACCAGAACCCACTTCTTTTGAGCAAGCCATGGAAAAAGAAAAATGGGAGAAAGCCATGGATGAAGAAATGGATGCCTTGGAAGCAAATGCTACATGGAAATTGGTACCTTTGCCTAAAGGTAAAAATGCAATTGGCTATAAGTGGGTTTATAAGGTGAAGCACAATGCAGATGGTTCTGTGAACAGATACAAGGCAAGATTAGTAGTCAAGGGGTATGCACAAACATATGGCATTGACTATGAAGAAACATTCAATCCGGTTGCAAGGATGGCAACCGTAAGAGCAGTCATTGCTATGGCTGCATCAAAGGGATGGTCTTTACATCAGATGGATGTAAAGAATGCCTTCTTGCATGGTGATTTGCAAGAAGAGGTCTACATGGAGCAGCCACCAGGTTATGTGCATGTTGTTCATCCTGAGTTTGTTTGCAGGTTGAAGAAAGCCTTGTATGGCTTGAAGCAAGCACCTAGAGCATGGTCTGACAAGATAGGACAGTATATTGTCACTATTGGCTTTCAGATTTCCAAGGCAGATTTCTCACTTTATGTGAGAAAAACAGAGAAATGTATTATGCTACTTGTCATTTATGTTGATTTGATTATGACAGGTAATAGTGATGAAGATATCCTTCATGTGAAAATGCTATTGAAGCAGAAGTTTGAGATGAAGGATTTGGGAGAGCTGCGTTATTTCTTGGGCATTGAGGTGATTAGATCACCAAGTGGGATACAGCTTTTGCAGAGGCAGTATGGATTGGACATGCTGTCCAAATATGGGATGACAGGCTGTAAGCCTATTTCAGTTCCTTTGGAGCAGAATGTGAAGCTGAGCACAGATGCAGGTGAGCTTCTAGAAGACCCTACTATGTACAGACGCATAGTAGGAAGTTTGATTTATATGACTATTACCAGGCCAAATTTGAGCTATGCTGTTGGATTGGTAAGTCAGTTTATGCAGGCTCCAAGGAAACCACATTTGGATGCGGCTAGACACATACTCAGGTATGTGAAGTCCACATTGCAGTATGGACTATTTTATGAGACTGGAGTTCAGATACAGTTGCATGGATACACTGATGCTTATTGGGCTGGTAGTATTTCTGATACACGATCTACCAGTGGATATGTGTTCTCTTTTAGGAGTGCTGCAGTCACTTGGAGCAGCAAGAAATAGCCTACAGTTGCCTTGTCGAGCACAGAGGCTGAGTACAGGTGTGCAGCAATGGCTGCATGTGAGGTAGCTTGGTTGCATAAGCTACTTTATGATATGCATCAGTCTACAGATGGGCCAGTTGTCATTTATTGTGACAACATGAGTAGTATACACTTGACAAATAAACCAGTCTATCATACTAGAACAAAGCACATTGAGGTGCATTATCACTATGTGCGAGAGAGGGTTTTACTAGGTCTTATTGATCTAGTTTATGTCAGCACAGAGGATCAGGTAGCTGACATATTCACGAAGGCATTGGGCGCAGAGAAGCTGCGCAAGTTCAGAGACCTGCTTGGTGTGTAGGAATTGGGATTGAGCTCGAGGGGGAGTGTTGAGATATCGAGCTCCACTCGTGATACGCCAGGGTGACCCTTGTGTATTTATGTCACCGACTTGTCAGTTGCAGACGCGGTTGGTACACCACCCATTAATAATAGCTACATGACAGCTATCCTTATCTACTCTAGTTCGTGGCTCAGTTAGTATGCCACCTTAGTTGAGTTTGTTTTGAGACCCATATATAGGGTTCTTCTATTTCTTTGTATGAGAGTTCTTTTGGCTTACACAACTAAAAAGAGGAAAATTGTTTTCAGCCTCCACCCTCGTGTGTATTCCCCCATTGTGCAAGCAAGAAAGCTTCAAGTGAGACTCCTTCCTTCTCTCCCACAATCTTGATACGAGCTAGCAAGCGAAGATTGGAGCTCACATAAACTAGGTCATTCGTCTTCATTGTACCAAGACGATTTCTCTTCTTTGAGTGAATGTGATTGAAGGAGCTCCATAGTTGCTCTAAACAAGAAGAGCTAATTGTTTAGCTAAGAATACGAATAGCCAAACTCTGCAACTCTGGAGCTTCTGCCCCGTAGTCCTCCCACCATAAAGCAACCCCAATATTTGTCATGTCCTCTAGTGCATCCTCTGTACCAAACATCCCTAATGTTTGTCGATATACAGAGAGCTGATTTTTAATTTTGCATTGCATTTTACGGCTAGGATAAAGCCTTGCAAGCAATGTGTTCCAAGCCTTGACCACCTCAAGGTCTCTTTCTTGCATCTTTCCTTAAACCTCAGGATCAAGCACATATGCTGCAGCATGCATAGGAGAGTCATACTCATTCCATCTGCTGATGCATAACTCCTTGATTTGCTCATACCTATCTGCATTTGGTTCCAAACTCTCCAACCTCTCAATCATGCGATCCATACCTTCATAGATCTTCCCAATGCATGGATCCATGCCATCTGGAAGCCTCAATATGTGCATAATAGGATCAACCATTTGGTTGGTGCGATTAACCTCATCCCAAAAATCTCTATCAGAAACATATGCATTACATAACACAGCAGTAGCAGTGGCAGCCCCAGTCCAATTTTCATACTCATCACTAGCAAATAGCTCCCTAATTGCACCTTTGCAATAGTGCAATCGGCCAAGCATAAGAAAGCTATATGCAAATCGTGTATCCGAGTATTTAAGAAGTTCTTTGTCACTTCTCTTGCGAAACTCAGCATGCAAGTACTGATGATTACATATAAATGTGATAATCTTGTTGCCTTTCGCAACAAGAGATGCAATCCATGGCAAGTCCCCATTATTCTTCAACAAGTTATTCAAGCAATGCGCCATGCATGGACTAAAGGTGATATGTGGATACATTGCCATTAAAATGTTTCCTGCTGCCCTGTTTGTAGGTTCACCATCTGCCACAAACTGCACTACATTTTCTGCCTCAACAGCTTGCACTGCCTCGCACCACTCGGATGCCAATACATCTGCACTCTTTCCAGTCTCTGAAGCATCATGACTACCAATGAAGTATACATCTCCACAAGAATATGCAACAATACCATGTATGGACCTATGGCGTGTGTCACTCCATCCATCTGCTATCAATGTCACTCCATTTCTTACCCATTGATTGCAAATATTTGCTGTTGCAATCTCTATGGCTACTTTCTCCTTTTGAAGCAATGTAGTCCTGATAGTTTCTGATGAAGGGGGCTTATATGTGGGTCCATACTCTGCAATCTTTGTCACCATATTTAAAAAATAAGGTGACCTGGCTGATTTGAATGCAATATGGTCATGGTAAAAAAAGCATGCCACTGCTGCATCTGTTTCCTCTTTTTTCTTTGGTTCCCATGAAGTGTGCAATGAACTCTGTTTAGCACCACGACCTGTTGCCATTGATGGCCCACAAGAAGGCTACATAGCCACTAATCCTGGTGGTCTTCTGCATGAAACACCATGCCCTGCTAGTCTTGGAGTCCATGTTGTTGGATCCACTGCTATATTTGGCGTCCTCTTGGCATGTGAATTCCCCATAGATGTGGCTGTGCGGTCAAGTAACTCCTGCCTTTTCTCAATTGATACATTGGTGCAAAAACGCACCTCTTTCCCCTCCTCGTGTAGAAGCTGGGCTCTCACTTTATCAGCCCCACTAGTGCGAGCATAAGGGCAAAGTTTGCATTTCCAAGGGCGAGCCCCTCCACCTCTCAATGGCACCCCTGCATCTACCTCATCCCACCATGACCAAGTAGTGCTTCGACTTCATCCAGTTGTTGACGAAGTACCTGCTGAGGATGATGAAGATCCCATAGATGTGAATGCTGCCATCTATATAAAAGTGACAAATAATCAGTAAAGTTCAATAAAATTGCAAAAATTTGCAGCCAAAATTTCAACATGTGTGTTAAATTTTTAGCAATGCTAAAAATGCCAGAACTTTGGTGCTATTTCAGCCTGCATTCCTTTTACTGAAAATGCCACAAATTTGGGGCATTCTAGCCTGCATTGAACATTCCCTTGCTGAAAAAAATGCCCCAAAATTTGGAGTATTTTCAGCTCCCAAACTTGGGGCAATGACAGACTCAAAATGCCCCAATTTTGGGGCATTCCAGCCTGCAATTCCTTGCTGAAAATGCCCAAAAATTTGGCGCATTTTCAGCTCCCAAATTTGGGACAATGACAAATTTGAGAATCGAGATAATGATCCTCGGACCTTGAGACTTCACCTGATCCCGGGGAGAAGTCACGCCAGGCAAGAGAGGCGGGCCAGGCAAGCGGGAGAGGTAGACGAGTCCCAAGAGCAGGTGGGAGTAGGGCCTAGGCAGTGGGGGCAGGCGGGGCAAGCGAGATAGTCGGCGGGACAGTCGGAAGGGCAGGCAGAGCAGGCGAAGTGGGCGGAGACAGTCGGCAGGGCAGGCGGAGCAGGCAGAGTGGGCGAGGACAGTCGGCAGGCGGACTGGGCGGACCAGGTACTCGGCGGACTGGGCGGGAGTGCAGCGACGTAGGCGAAACAGGCACAGGCAAAACGGGCGCAGGCGACGGACAGACGGGAGTGCAGCGACGTAGGCGAGGACAGACGGACGCAAGTGAAACGGGCGACAGACAAACGGGCGCAAAACGGGCGACACGCGGGCAGTTCGAGATAGCGCGGGCAACGACAACAAAAAAAAAAAACTTAAAAGTTAAAAATTAAAAAAATTAAAAAACTCTTGAGCTGGAACGCCCGTTCCAAGCAAGGAACGGACTTGGAACGGCCAGAGAACGGACCTGGAACGGGAAGGAACGGGCCAGGAAACGGGCTGGAACGTTTCGCCAACGTTTCCTTGGCCCGAACCCCTCGGAACGCATTAATCCGTTCCTATGTGCCGGAACGGGCGTTCCCTGTCTCTATGGCCAGAAGATAATGGACAGCAAATTGATGCACATGATGGAATAGGACAGCAAGAAGAACATGTTGAAAACAGGTTACAGCAGCAAGAAAATGCTGAAAATCAACCACGAGGTGATGGTGTGCATATACCTGCGGATCTAGGCCCATTGCCTATCAACACAAATCATTGGGTAAGAAGGTCCACACAAGTCAAAAGGCAGCCACAGAGGTTTCAGCCATCTTTGGATTGCATTTTATTGATTGACGAAGGTGAGCGTTCGACATTTAAAGAGGCACAGTCATGTGAAAACAAGAAAAGGTGGGAGCTTGCTATGCAAGAAGAGAAGAAATCTCTATATGTGAACAACATATGGGAGCTTGTACCTTTGCCCAAGGATAGAAAGGCTATTCCTAACAAATGGGTTTATAAGATGAAATGTATTGATGGAAAGCCCAGATACAAGCCACGTCTGGTTGCTAAGGGCTATACACACAAGGCATAGACTTCCAAGAGGTTTTCTCACCGGTGGTGAATATGACTATGCTCTGTGTTTTGTTTGCTCTCACTGCATCCTTGGATTTAGAGTTGGATCAGATAGATGTGAAGACTACTTTTCTTCATGGTGACTTGAATGAAGAGCTGTACATGAAACAGCCCGAAGGTTTTGCTATTCCATGGAAAGAGCATTTAGTTTGTAAGCTGAAAAGCAGCTTATATGGGCTGAAACAGGCCCCTAGACAGTGGTATAAAAAATTTGATGCCTTTATGCTCAGACATGGATTCAAACGCAGCCATGCAGATCACTGCTTATACACTAAGAAGGCTGATGATGGAAGCCTTGTTCTGCTGGTTTTATACGTGGATGACAAGCTGATTGCAAGAAAGAATAAGAGTACTTTACATACTCTTAAAAGGCAGCTGAGTTCAGCCTTCTCAATGAAAGTTTTGGGACCACCTAAACACGTTTTGGGCATGCGCATTAAAAGAGATAGAGGACAGCACTTGTTTCTCTCACAAGACAAGTACATCAACAAAGTACTTGACAGATTTAATATGGTTGATGCTAAGTCTCTTGGTGTACCTTTACCACCATATACAAAGCTTAGCAACGCTGATTACCCAAAAGACAATGCAACTACTACTGCAATGAAAGCTACACCTTATGCATCAGCTTGTGGTTCTTTGATGTATGCCATGGTTGCAACTCGTCCAAACATTGCCCATGCAGTGGGAGTTGTTAGTAGTTTCATGTCTAACCCTGGAAAACCACCTTGGGAAGCGGTGAAATGTATCTTTAGATACTTAAAAGGTACACAAGACAAATGTATATGCTATGGAAAGGGTGCACTAGATCTGCAGGGGTTTTGTGATTCGGACATGGCAGGAGATCTTGACACTAGAAAGTCTTCCAACGGGTATGTCTTTACTTTGGCTAGTGGAGCTATTTCTTGGTGTTCAAGGTTGCAAAAAATTATAGCACTGAGTACTACAAAGGCTAAATATATTTCAGCCACAGAAGCTTCTAAGAAAGCTATTTGGCTTGGTTGTTTGGTCAAGGATTTTGGTCTTTCTTCCTGTACTCCAATGCTTGGTTGTGATAGCCAAGGTGCAGTATGTTTGGCTAAAAATGCCATGTTTCATGCCCATACCAAACACATAGATATTCGGCGCCATTTTATTCAACAGGTCTTGGATGATGGCCTTGTCACACTGACTAAGGTCAAAACCCAAGATAACCCTACAGATGTTCACACTAAAAGTCTTGTAAAGGCTCAGCATGAGCATTGCATTTGCCTAGTGGGAGTTGGATAGCTTACAAGCACCACTTTGGGCCTTTCAGTGGGAGGTTGTTGGGTGTAAAGCCCCTTCGGGTATAAACTCCCATTTATCCCGTGTGTATAAACTTACGGGTGTGAACACATCCTTTACTTGTACCCTCATATATAAATACATTTTTATTATTTGTGTACAGTCCAACACACCGGGACACTCTTACATGATTCTCTCAGCTCTTTGCTCTATCTCTGCTCACACCAAGCTCGCATTCTGGCCAACACTCAAGTGCAACACATTATTAAGTTATGCACATGTGACATGCAAGTCAATTAAGTCATAGTAACAGCCTAAGTGCCCTAAATGTGCAATGGGTGACATTGGCAAAAGAGGTATTAAGTTATGTTTGACAGGTATTTGTCGGTGTCTAGTGTCAATTTGGGTCTAGGTCATTAAATGGGCCTTAAAAATGTTTTGCGGTAACATTAGGACTAGGTAGGCCAATTAATGCTGGGAAAGTTCCAAAGGGGTTAGCACATTAAATGCGGATGGGCTACCTAGTTCTTGGATAAGGTCAAATGGATAATTTATTAATTTTCAAAAATTTAATCTCGAAATTAACTAACTAATGCTGGAAATTGCTTTTGGAAGGCTGTCACTTGGCAAACTTGCCCATATAAGCTGAGAACAAACTATTTGGGGTGGCTGAGTATTGAGGCAGCCATTCAAAAGCTGAGGGAAGAAGGAGGAGCCACTGGATTAGCTCAAAGACAGGCCATAGCTGATCGTGCAACGTGATAGGACAAGGACAGCAGGTTCCTTCTCCACCTCAATGAGAGGTTGGGACCAATCGAGTGTCAGTCGTCCAAGATTGATTGGTAAAGTTTTAATTTCACGCTTGTGAATTCTATGGCTTGCTGCAATTTGAGTAAAATCAGGCCATCTAGCACCCTTATATGAGAAGGAAGGCTGGTTTCACACTTCACACCTACTGAATTACTAGGTAATTCATGCATTAACATCTCACACAGCCCAATGGATGGCTGGCAAGCAACCAAGACTTGAACCCTGAATATTCAAAACAGTAACTCCCTAAGACCTCATCTAAACCAAGAAAGGTAAACCTCTTCGTAAGGCTGAATTGCAATAGATGTAACTGAAATATTTGCCCCACCAACCAAATCAACGTTCATAGGTGCATCTTGTTTAGCCTATTCCTATATCTTCAACATTCCATCATTGACAAAAACATTAACTTCTGCATTCATGTTGCTCAAATCAGATGCTAATGTGTCATTAGGATACTTTGCTTTACGATTTTCTTTTATTTGTCTTCCCTTGCATCCACACATTTCCTTACTCTATTACCCATTCATTTTAACTTTTTTTTACTTTTGTTTTGTTTAGCACCAAGGTTTTGTATTTCAGTTGAGGGCTAAGCTTGCATTGGTCCTTCTTGGGCTGAAAACATAGGTTGCTAGCCGTTCCTTTGTGGTCCATCTTCCTTCAAGACTTGTGTTAGCAGGATTGTTAGCTTATGTGTGAGTCTATGCATGCCAGTTGGGCTCGGCACACCAGTCATTATTTAGGCATTATTTTAGTGATTTTTGTGTGGCATTTGTGGCATTTTATGCCAATCAACCAGCATTAAATGCTGGCTGACCAGCTGCCACATTTGGCATATTTTGGGCCTATTTATTCAGTGGTTGCTCCTCCTCCCGTTCAGTTGTCATCATTCTTCAAGTGGTCTTCTTGCTGGCGAGAGGAGCCAGTGTCGGTGCCCATGCAGCCACAGTGACTCACTATTGTACACGTCATTCTCGTGTTTGGTATATGGATTCCATTTCCCAAGCACATCTATGAGTTCTCTTCTTTTGCATTGTTCGTCTATTTTCTTTCTCTTCCATCTTGTGTTCAACATTTACAATTGTCTATCCTTCCATTGTGCACCACTTTTGACATGGTATAAGATTGCAGGATCTAGGTTCCTATTGTGCTTTTTCTGCTGATCGCAAGTCTTTCTTGCCCCTAGTGATCAGGCATGTGTTTTTCAGACCAGCAACCTGCGTTTTCAGCCTACGCCTGGATTCCAGCCTACAATCGACAATTTGCTGCATTAAATGCTCAACCAGCCTGCTTTTTTCATTTTTGCCCCTAACTGTGTTGAGCGACTATTTGTATAGGCTGTTTTTGTTGTTTCTAGCAATTTTGGACTAGTTTTTCTTCATTTTGCAACAGTTGGCCTTCACTTTATTATGATCAGATTTTTGGTTGCACTCCATGTGAACTCTCATTTCGTGAAGTCTTTGATGTTGGTTTGGCTATATTCCCTTTCCGTATACCTTCTATTCTCTATCTTCTCTTCTTATCTTGTCCCAATGGCTCCTCCATGCACTTCTACAGATGATAAGTTACATGGACTTGACTCTCTTACACGGAGTGCTATGATGAAAGCTTGGCTTGTGCAGAGGTAGATTTGGTACATTATATGTGGAGCTATTCCTCGGCCTCGGCGCCCTTTTTCTCTTCTCAAAGATTTTGATGAAGACAACCATGAGGAAGCTATGCTTACATGGGATTCAAACAATGCACATGTGTATTCTGCACTGCTTCGGTGTATTTCTAAAGAAGTTCTCCCGGTGGTTAGCTTCTCCAAGACATCACCAAAAATATGGTCGAAGCTTCAGATGATGTACGAGGCGCTTTCCCCCATACGTGTAGTGACCCTTTATGGACAGCTTCAACAGCTAAAGTTTGAGTCGAAGGACACCATTCAAGCATTTTCACTCTGTGTTACACAAGTACAAGACCAACTTCGACACATGCAGTCTGTCCTTCCAGAGGCACATCTAGTGGAAATGATACTCTACAAGCTCCCCCCAGATTTTGAAGGGGTGGCGAATGCTTTGAGGGCACAAACATCATCTACACCTGTGAGCTTCACACATATGTCCTCGATGCTACTTGAGCATGAGGCATCTTTGCATTTACAAGGGAGACTTCGGTCTCATTATGAAGGTGCCAATAAGGCCTTTACGGCTTCAGAGAGGGGTGACAGGAAAAAGAAGTCAATAGCCCAATCAACACCTAAGAAACGCATTTCTTTTAGTTCGAAACTTATGAAACATTTCTGAGAGTAAAAAACGTGGGATTTTTTTTTGTAAGTTGAAATCCAAAATATGGTTTTCACAAAAATTGTTGAGCAATGTTAAGCATGATGATATTGATGTGTAATGACTAGAGAGGGCTCAAGATTTTGAATGAGAGACTAATTTTTTTGTGATTTTGTTTAGTTATTGAACTTTGTCAATCTAGTATCTATTCTTATCTTGAGAGTTGATTATTATACGACTTTAGTCTCATTTATGAGTTATTTATGATATATTATGATTCATTCTCGATTTTAATATTTTGTCAGTTTGTTTTAAAATGAGAATCATGATATTGCAACTTGACTTAATCCATATTGTAGATAAGCTATTTACATGTTTATTTCAATTTTCTTTGTATGATATATATGAATCATAGTGTTTAGTTCTAAACCATAGTATAGTTTGTCCAAAGACTAGCTTTGACATAAGTGACAAGTGAATAATGGATCATGGATATGTAAAGTATTATTCTCAATTGACTCTATTATCATTCAAGCTCAATTGGCCATTCTTTGTTTAAGAGACAGTTCCATAGAGATTTAGAACCTCTTTCCCTAGAAAACTATTAAAAATCCCTATATAAACAAACCCATGTTTCTTATTTTTACCCCTCTTGAAAAAAACTTACGAAACACGTTTCTAACGTTTCATTTCTAAACGTTTTTTACATTTCTGGCTGCTATGGACTCAGTGTCATCAGTGTGGTAAGAAGGGACACTTGCAAAAGAACTACAAGGAGTTAGCAACCTCACGAAAGAACGAGGAGAATAAGAAGCGAATGTGAACTCCTCTGACGAGTCATCCTCTTCCTCAAACTTCGACTCTGATCCTCTGGCCCAGAGGAAGTCCAAGGCACAGCAAGGATCCACTTCTTCACACCGAGGGAAAGACTTGACTACCTTTTCCTTTGCTACTTTCTAGTCCAAGTAATGCGGTTATCCCTAATGACTCTCCAATGCTAGAGAGGGAGTGTGAGAGGGTGGTGCAATGGGGCAACCAAGCCTCATCTATACAAGTGCACAAGTTCCAGAGAGGGACGTCTCTGACGCATCAACCGAAGTCCAACAAATTCAAATCCTGGAGCTGGGATTGACATCTAAGTTCATGATGGGTTGTTTCTTTGAGAGAGCTAGATTGGCTCCTAGTCCGAGCTCACATAAGGGGACACTTTGGCGATCTTGGCTAAAGGCGGAGAATCCATGGTCGCATATGTTCAGAGGCATTTTTTATAGGATAGTCTTGTATACTATTAGGAGACATCATACCAGACACAAAGATCTGTTAGGACTCTTCTCTATTTTTAGGAAATGGTACAATCAACATCCACATCAAGTTCTCTCCAAGGCACCTTGGTGGTGGCTTGATCACCCACTACTTGGGTCCATGGTTCTACTTAGGTGGTTCTTTGTTGTCTAGACTATGATTAGCCTTTATCATTGTATCATTGTATTGTATCAATCCCCCATGATTTGAGAGAGGGTATTAGCAAGATTGTCAACTCATGTGTGAGTCTATACATGCGAATTGAGCTAGGCACACTAGTCATTATTTAGGCATTATTTTAGTGATTTTTGTGTGGCATTTTATGCCAATCAGTCAGCATTAAATGTTGGCCAACCAACTGTCATATTTGGCATATTTTGGGCCTATTTATTCAGTGGCTCCTCCTCCTCCCATTCAATCATCATCATTATTCAAGTGGCTTTTTTCTGTTGGAGAGAGAAGCTAGTGCCAGTGCCCATGCAACCAGTGACTCATTGTTGTACATGTCATTCTTGTGTTTGGTATATGGATTCCATTTCCCGAGCACATCTCTAAGTTCTCTTCTTTTGCAATGTTCTATTTTCTTTTTCTTCTATCTTGTGTTCAGCAATTTATTTCAACACTTCTCTGTCCTTCCATTGCTGTACCACATATGACAACTTGCTCTTCTACTGGTATATGGAGGCTTTCCCTCTCGAGGTAGATCTTCAAGCATCTCTTGATGCTACCACAACAGTTGCTTCTCGCTAGGTCTTCTAGCTGGGTTGCTTCATCTTCCATCCTTCTTTATGGTTCTTGACCCTACATAAAGACCAACATCAAGTTCCTCTTTCTTCTTCAGCATCAACATCCATGGTTGAGAGGGGTTCCTACCCTTGGCTTGGTACCTATAGGTTTCAGCATTGTCTCCAACATTGTCCTCCCTTCTTTGTCTACTCACCCTTGGGCCTTTGCATTGCATGATCATTATCATCTTAGTAAGAAGGCACTTGGGCAAGTGAACAATTTTCCCCATGAAGGGCACTATCCAAGTGGCACCTAGCTATATGCACATTCTCATCATATAGCATTCAATTGTACATACCTCTTTACCCCTTTACTTTGTAGTCAACACCTTTGCAAGTGGTTGAGTGCATTCTGTTTTGTGATGTATGAGCCAACCATCCCTTTTTCCCTCCTTGGGAACAAATTCATGGGAAAATGAAAAAAAAGGGAGAAATGCTGACTCGCTCACTCACTGTTGTTTGACTCATCACCCGCTGCCTGTCCACCCTATCAAATGAAAAGAAATCATTTACATGGTTCATCCGTAAGCAACAGCCCTTGTCCTGTCAGTTGCATGCCCAAGCTCTAAAACTTACCTTATGCTTGAAAACAATAATGTTTCACATTCCTATAAATAACAATGGGTTTTCCAGCAATAGACTCATCAATCAAGCGTGTGCCAGAATGAAGGGAAATCAACAAGAAGGGAAGAATAAAGGAGAAAATCATACATTATTCACGCATAATTAGCCAACCCACAAGTGCTACTGACCGCATGGAAGTGGGCACATGCCAAATGGCCTTCTCTTGCAACAAGATACACTTCTAGACCAAGAAAGTTCAAGGTGTTGGCACACCTATTTTGAAACTTTAAGTAAAGATGGAAAAAGTACAGAGAAACAAACTATGCAAACTACAAGCTGGAAATGAGTGGATCCATAATTCAATAGTCAGAAACAAAAATTGTGGTGCCGGTGGGATCGCGATTTGTAATGGAGTGCTGCAAAGAAAACAAAATACAACTGTTAGAAACACGATTGTCAGTACAAAGGATATTGCAAAAAAATAAGCAAGCAAAACAAAAGAAAAACTTAAAAATTCCTCCAGATATGTCTTGTGGCCGCTACTCCTAAGATGATGGACCACTCTCGCCTCTAGTTCTGCCCTCGACGCCTCGCGCTGCTATATCCAACGTCCTGGAGAATGTATAGCCTCCTCCCTGAGTCGGTGCCAGTCGTCCGCGTTTAGCCACTTGGGCTTTGAATCCTCACTCTTGAGTGCCTTGCATGCGTCCAATCGTCTGTGTGACATATATGCACGCATGAACTCCATCCTGAAAATAGGAGATGCCCTACACCTCTTCCAATCTTGTTTCAACCACCTGTGGTACCCTAATGAATAGGGCTGATCACTACTATACTACTACTAAACTCCGACAATGGGGAATGCACTTGCACCTAATTTGAAAATTGCATGGGCTCTGAGACAAGAGGGGTGTGCAAGGTTCCTCCTCAAGCCACCATGATGGGAAATGGAACCACAAGAGTTCCTCAAAAAAACAGCAAAGGGCACCTTGCTCTCAGGACACCCAGCCACCGAGGCAAGCTAGGCCATGCAAGATGGGCAGGTTAGGAGAAAAAGAACTAAATCACGGGCCACTTAAAGACATATATGAGAATGCAGAAGTGGTGACTATCAAACACTTGACTTCAAAATATTTCTTCTTTGTGATTTACACTTCAGTATTTAAAGTAACTATGCACATACTATAAATTAGTGACTTAATTATAAAAGCAACTGTACTTCTACCAGAACTTAGTGCAGAAGGTGAAAAGCCATTGTATGAAACATTGACAAAGTCGAAAGAGTTAAAATTCATAAATCCCACAAATGACACCCAACAATGACATGATGGGCAGCTCAAGACCCAAAAAACTAAATGAGCGCATACCTGAAATACAATTGGTATTAAAGGCCACACAGAGGACTTTTTCTCTCGCACAAACTGCTCAAATCCATACTGCACAGCAAGGCTAGCCAAGTATGGGAAAAGTGCAGCTGCAGCTGCAGGCCCAGTCCATGGCCATACAAGACTAAATGCCCCAACAGGTAGAGTAACTGCAAGAATCATTGTTACAATAGTAGAAACCTTGTATCCCAAGCTTAGGCCATCACTGCTTTTCCATGTAGCCACTCCTGTTGAAAGCTGAACTTTGTGTGCTATAAGAAGGAAGATTGCTACACCCATGTAAAAAAGGGTCTCCGTGAAGAAAAGAATCAAAAAATCTGTTGCACCAAAGCAATCAAGCACTCAGACATCTTTCTCCAACGTATAACCCTGTTTACAAAGTTACCCGATTTTCATACCACAGCAATATAAGCAAGAGCTCCATAAGATGAGCATTCTTTCCAAGTTTTAACCTAAAACAGTTTAACAACAGCAAGATTCAACCATAGACATACATGACAAGTTTACCACTGAGCTAAGTCAAGATAAAACAGATTTTGACCACAGGTCAATACCTGTCACCAAGGAATCCTCCAATATCATCTTAAAAGCCTTCCTTAAGAAAAAGGGAGGAAGTACCACCGATGACACCAAGGCAATTGGACCAAGCACCCAAAATGAAGAAACCCACCAATTGTTTGTGTCCAAAGCTACAGAAGCTTCTGATTCTTGTGGCTGATCACTTCCACATGTGGAAAAGGAGACAACCCCACATCGGCCTGCATTTTTCTGAATCATTTCTCCTTTTACTTCTAGAATGTCATTGTCTGCCCTTTCTAGCACTAGGGGATCTTCCTGTGTGTGTCCAGCATCCGAATATTCCAAGGCTTCAGGTAAAGGATGAATTGAGAACTTCTTTACCAGGGGATTAAGCTGCAGCAGGCTCTGTCCAATGGAGTGATGGTAGCTGGTTCCAAACCATTTCAGCAATCCTACTGCTGCATCATACTTGTCTGCATTACAAGAGCTAAAACCTTCATCAGAACATGAGGCACACTAAAATATATATTTCAGCCACTCTTACCTTCATGTAATCTTTGATGTTTCCTTTGAAATGGGAATCTGAACATCAAGGCTGAATCCATATATATGTGAGGACAACACATCATATTCCTGAATGTCTGTATTAAGTTTCATGTCAGTGCTTGACCAGATTTTAGCATTTAACAAGGAGAATTTTCACATTGGACTCCCTCCTTGCTACCTATCTGCCTACCTGCCTCCCTCCCTCTCTATGCAGCACTCCAAAAAGTTCAATCTCACTTAATGCAGCACATATGGATTGTGAGTCTAAAAGCAAATTATAATCCAGCTGCTCCCTTCCTTGTTACCTACCTGCCTGCCTCCCTCCCTCTCTATGCAGCACATATGGATTATGAGTCTAAAAACAAATTATAATCCAGCCACTCCCTTCCTTGCTACCTACCTGCCTCCCTCCCTCCCTCTCTATGCAGCACTGTAAAAAGTTCAATCTAACTTAATGCAGCACATAGGGGTTGTGAATCTAAAAGCAGGGTTTGTAAATCTGCAAATTATACTCCAGCCCACAGCTGGTTCAAAAATGCAACTTGCCACAAAGAATCAAAATTCTGATGCAAGAAATCCAGTATAGCTGCTCCACACTCTCCATGCCAATCTCAAAAATCATCCCTTTCA
Organism: Lygodium microphyllum; assembly: GCF_053477565.2. Classification (NCBI taxonomy): domain Eukaryota; kingdom Viridiplantae; phylum Streptophyta; class Polypodiopsida; order Schizaeales; family Lygodiaceae; genus Lygodium; species Lygodium microphyllum. The sequence continues at coordinate 58,920,311 of NC_141141.1, read as the reverse complement.
CAGCTCCAACAGCAATGATTCAGTGCACACCCCTTACATTTAAGGCTTAATCCAGGAAATTAGCCACACTCGTGTGTAAATAAGGACTTGAGACTTTGAGAGACCTTAAATTTTAGCCCCATACCCTTAAGAAAGCTCTACAAGAGCAATGCCCCATGGGCCCACATCATGCATAGTCAAGGATGCGATTGGTCAATGTCTTTTTTTTCTGGATAAACCTTTTCTTGCAGCTCCTCTACACATTGTGTTTCAGGGGTGAAACATTGTGTTTCACCCTAAAACATTTCACCTTTGGGCAAATCCCAAGCGACACGTCAAGTGAAATAGTTGAATAATACATATAAGATAGCTTCCTTTATAAACAATGAGTTCCAAATTACACATTTATACTTTGCAAATCCTTTCATGTCTACAAAGGATGTCTTTTCTCAGGTACACAAGATCAATAAGGATGGATCCTATACATAGAGGGTGCAAAAACCCAACTATATTTTTCCATTCAGAAATCATGTTTCAATCAGCCATTTCACTCAAGGTGTTTCGTGTGTCAACGAGAAGTTAGGCTTGATGTTGCTAGTCATTTGAGATCTACATGCAAATGTTCAAGACACAATTTGTGTCTGCATGTGCTTGTAATCTAGGTACAATTTGGGGCTTGATGCAGCTGATCATTGGAGACCTACAGGTCACAAGGACATGAAATTTTGATATGCCTTAATCTTGCTGGTATGGTAACAGGCCGAGGACCTCAAGGATGCAATGGGAATCAAAGGCAAAGGTTTTGGTGGTCAATTGGTATCAGATGTGACCTTAGGACAGTGATTTGACCAATAAGTGTCAGTGGTGACACTAGGGACTAGCATTCATTAATTAATTAATGCCAATCTAAGGGTTAACAAAGGTTGGGGATCACTTCCGATTGTAAATGGCCTGGCCAATTAAATTATGGATGGACACATTCAAGTTTGGGCAGGGTCAGAAGGGCTGAATTTAATTTTCCAAATTATTTAATTCTGAAAATTAATTAAATGGCTGGATAATGCGGGAAAATGGGTTTAGAAGGTTGCCAAATGCCCGTGCAAGATTGAAAAACTTCTTTGGAGGTGGATAGAGGCATTCACTGCATCCAACCTGCAAGAGAGAGGAAGGAGATGCTGCTAGTCAGATCTACAACCATTGGAGGACCTTCTAAGGCAGCCAAGGGCAAGGGAAGACCAATCAGCAACAGGCGACAACAATTTTGAGGCTCCTTGGATCTGGCAACAGCAAACTGATGGCTAGCAATAGCAAATTCTAACATCCCTAGCAGTAGGCAACAGCTCCTGTGCAGTATTTGACAAGCTGCGGCCAATCTGAAGGCCTTTCTCGTGAAGAATTCCTAAATTTCTGTCTTCTGTTTTCTCACCTTCTCCATCTTGTGCTCAATCAATCTCTACATTTCTCAACCTTTTGGATCATAATTTAGTCAAGTTTGTTGGAGAAATTAGGGTTTGACAGCTACCTCGAGACCCGTGCCAATTGGTGAAGGCATCATACATTGAATTCAGCACCTAAAATTTGTGCAATTGTCAAGGCATTCAAACGCCAGCCCATCCATTGTAATTTGGGGCAACATTTGGCCAATTGGTGATTCCATTTGTGCAAGTCTTGGGTGAAAAATCAAGAGACAATTGGCCCGAATTGATTGTTGATTGTTGCTACAGCAAAAGGGCTTTTGGAACAGCAAAGGAAATTGTGAATCTCAACTTGTACTCATTCCATTAGCAATAGATTAAACAAATACCGAAAGGGATGCTAGTTTTGGGGCCAACATGGTATCTAATGTCCAAGATTATTAAGGTAATTTATGCATTTTAAGTTATGTTCATTTGTTGATTGTTGTAATTAAGTGCTTGATCAAGGATTTACCACCCTTTCCAAGAAGTAAGGTGAAGTGAGTGATGCATAGTGGCAATGCAATATCCTGCGATGAAAATGTCAGGTAGAGAACAAAACGTAAGCAAGAGTAGAGAGTGAGAGTCAGAGAGAGAGATGGACGATGTTCTTGGGTACAATTTTTTTTGCGTGTACCTCTTTAGGTTTTAGATAGATATATATGAAAGTACAAATGTGTTAAGGGTGTATTCACACCCGTACACATATAAAAGGCACGATGGCCCTTTATTCCCAACAACCTCCCACCTAAAGGCAATGTGCCTTAAGAGGAGAAAAGAATCAGCTAAGTCTAGGTATGTACAAAGCTGAAATACATATACCTATCCAACTTCCATCAGCTGTCGGCAATGAGCAAACCACACTACTGGAAGACCCTTCATGAGAAGACCTACAGGATTATCATCTGTATGCACTTTGGCAAGCTCAATGCTCTTGCTATCAAGTACATCTCTAATGAAGTAATACTTCACATGTATGTGCTTCGTCTTTGCTGGCATGTTGGGAATAAAGGACCATCGTGCCTTTAATATATGCACGGGTGTGAACACACCCTTAGCACATTTGTACTTTCATATATATCTATCTAAAACCTAAAGAGGTACACTAGTCTTTTTGTATCGAATATCAGAGGTATCATGCTCACTCTCCTTTCTACTGCTCTCTACTCTCCATGTGTGTTATCCGTCGCGTTCACTCTCATGTCCATCCCACTCCATCAACCTGGTATCAAAACCACAGGTTGTGCACACTTCCTGAAGCCTGTGATGTGCGTCACGCCACGTGATAGGCGAGCAGGCGGTGTAGGCCAACAAGAGCCTCGGGTATCGGAGGCGATAAGGAAGAGTTGTAGGGTCGCAAGTAACGCGACAGGCACACGACAGGTCGACAAGGAAGTCAAGCAACTGATGTGCAGCCAGGCAGACGGAAGAGCAACAGTCAACATGCAACAGGGGGTCTAGGAGCTCACGAGCTTGGCGGCAGACGGGACACTGACCAGGACCAATCGTCAAGAATCTAGTATGTGCCTACCAGTCCACGCAACACCAAGCGACAACGGGCAAAAGTCGTCCACATGAGGCTAGGCGACAACGGGCAAGTCAACGAATTTTTTTTCTCGGAAATATCTTTTTTTCTTTTCTCCTTTATCGAGCATTCACATGCAAAGGCACAAAGTCAAATTTTGCTTAAGAAATTTGGAGCTTTTCCCAGATATGGGGACTTTAATGCAAAACTAGACAATCTGCCTCAGAAATTGCTAAATTGTGCACATTTGCCCGGGAATTTTAGGCTTTTCACATTTTAGTGAATTTTTTTTAATTTCACTGAAATTTGTGCACACCAGACCCAAAAATTTTGGGGATTTATCCAGACTTGATGCGAGTAAGACACAACAATGATATTTGTCTCGGAAATTGCAGGAATCTGTGACATTTTGCCTCCAACATTTGGGGCTTTTCATGTATATGCAAGAATTGGGCTGAAATTTACCCAATTTCTCGACATAGATGCACATTGGACCCCGTGCAATTTGGGGCTTTTGCTATTTGGGTGAAATTGTGCACCATTTGGTCATTTTATGTACATGCGGGTTTAATTCCATGCAATTTGGATACCTAGCACTTGGAAAAATTTAGGGGTTTTGCTGAAATTGCTCTATTTTGGCAAAATTGGCCTATTCTATGCATGTTAGAGGCAGTGCAAATGTATGGTTGATGCTTTGAGCACAAAAATTTTGGGGCTTTTGACCGTGCATGCCAAATTTTGTGCCCGTGGGTGCATGTACAACCGAAATTACAGCTAAAATTTGGAACTTCTCATGTAATGTGATGTATTTGTCCTTGGAACAGCTGTAATCAGTTGTGGAGTGCTGTAGCACAAGGTTTAGTGCTTCTGAAAATTTATTGGCAGATCTGAAATTTCTGTTTTTACATGGTTATTTATTGCTGGTTGGTACCTGTTTGTACCTTGGTCACTTGTGTGACAGTTTGGGCCTGCATTTACTGAATTTTAGACTTTTTCCTCCAAACAGTCTACGTACATTGCTTCCAAGTTTTATTGTCAATTCCTCAGATCACAAGTTGCTTTGTCCTACTATTGAGGTTCCTCATGTTCCGCATGTGTTATTTTCATTTATGGTTCCTGTTATATGTTTGGTTTGTTTCACCACGCCTCCCCCTTTCTGAATTGAGAAGAATCCTTCCTAGGATTAAAAGGTTAGAGGATGACGACCGTTCAGCACATAATGTGAGAGCTTTACCTTCTCATGAGCCAGGCATAGAAATTTGGATTATACTCGAGATTAGCATAGCTATCCATGTCAAAAGGGCGAATGCCTTCGCAGTAGTGACAGCACTCATCTCATGCACATTAAGAAGCTTGAAGGAGGACATAACTTTGCAATCTGGCAAAAACAGTGCTATAACATCCTATTGCGGAAGAAGCAGGCAAGGCCGATTAAAACCAAAGGGGCAAAGCCCGTAGATATGGAACAGGAAGACTGGGATGAGTTAAATGAGCTTGCACGCTCAACCATCGAGCTATCGATTTCTAATACCTTACTGTTTAACATTTAAGGTTTGGATTCTGCCTATGCTATTTTGACTCGATTGGAAGAACTATATGCCCAGAAGAGTGCCGCAAGCAAAGTTTACTAGCTGAAAAAGCTTATGGATTTGCGTATGAAAGAGGGTACAGCAATGTCTACTCATCTGAGTGAGTTTAACTCCATTTTCAGCCAGCTGGTTGCCTTGGAGTTCAAGATTGATGAAGAATTTAAGGCTATGTTTTTACTTTGCACTCTGCCACAGAGTTGGGATACATTCTGGACTGCTATGAACAATTCTAATGTGATGCTTTTGTATGCTGATGTAGAGAGTGCTCTACTCATGGAAGAAATGAATCAGCAGAACAATGCATCCAATAAGTCTTCCAATGCTTTGCATACTAGGGGCAGATCACAGCAGAAGGGCAAATCTAATAGCAAGGGACGCAGTAAATCACATGGTAAGGATATTGAATACCATCATTGTGGCAAGAAGGGTCACTTTAAACGTGACTGCTACAAATGGAAGAAAGAGAAAGGAAAGGGCAAGAAGACAGATGATAACAAGGAAGAGAAGAAAGAGACAACCTAAGAAAAGCAGTGTCAAATTTGAAGAGGTGAATGTAGTCACTCATGACAGTGACAGTGGGAATGACGTACTCTTTGTCTCTTCACACTTTAGTACACATGCTTTACTTGCAAATATGAATGATGACATGCACACTTGGATTCTAGATTCAGGTGCTTCCTTTCATGTCACCCCTCATCGTGAGTAATTCTCTGACTATACAGGAGGTCAACATGGTGTTGTCCATCTTAGGGACAACTATGCATGTGACATTGCAGGTATTGGAAATGTGCAGTTGCAATTTCAGCATGATTTTGTCTTCACACTTCAGCATGTACGTCATATACCTCAGCTCAAGAAGAGCTTGATTAGTACAGGGCAACTAGATGACGATGGATTTCATATCACCTTTGGTGATGGAAAATGGAAGATCTGTAAGGGATCTAGGGTGATTGTCAAAGGTTGTAAAAGTGATACCTTGTATCCTCTCCATGTATCTAGTGTGTGTGACCATGTTGTTGCCGTGACCAAGCAACCAAGTGTTTCTTTGTGGCATGGCCGGTTGGGACACATGAGTCAAACTGGAATGAAAGTGCTTTCTCGTTTGGGTTACTTGCCTTGTCTTCGTTATGTTGATTTTGAGCATTGTGATCATTGTGTTTATGGTAAACATGCACAGACGTCTCATAAGAAGTCTCTTTTGTTGAAATCTTCTCCTCTAGAGTTAGTACATTCCGATGTATGTCAGATACGAGGGTTATCTTTAGGGGGGAAGAAATACTTTGTCACCTTTGTCGATGATGCTACACGAAAGGTATGGATCTACTCTATTCGTAGCAAGGACGAAGTGCTTGACAAGTTTCAAAAATTCTTGGCATTGGTTAAAAATCAAACTGATAAGACACTTAAGTATCTTTGCTCTAACAATGGTAGGGAATATGTGTCCAAGGCCTTTCACGCATTTTGTGACAGCAAAGGGATAAAGAGAGAGGTCATTGCCCCTCATAATCCATCCCAAAATGGAGTTGCAGAGCGTATGAATCCGACCATACAAGATAAAATCCGTACTATGCTGTCTCATGCTGCATTACCCCCTGGCTTTTGGGCAGAGGCTGTTATGACAATTGTTCACTTGATTAATCAGTCACCGAACAGGTCTTTGGGGAGGGGGGAATTCCTCAAGAAGCGTGGTCGAGCAAGCCACCTTTATATGCTCACTTGAAAGTGTTTGGCTGTGAGACTTTTGTGCACATTCGTAAAAAAGAACACAACAAACTTGAGCCAAAGTCTTGTAAATGCATTTTTCTAGGATATGGTAACGAGGGTGAAATGGGGTATAGATTATAGGATCCCAAGAAAAGGAAAATAGTACGCAACAAGGATGTTATCTTCCGGGAAGATCGTATGCATAAACAGCCAGAAAAGACTGAGGAGGTTCGTAGGGTTGTATTCCAGGAAGAAATAGCTTTTGGACAGCAAAATGTGCCCACTGTACAGCAGCAAATACATGCTGTAAATGAACCTACAGATGCAGAAAATAATGCTGGAAATGATCAGCCAGCCATTGCCCATAATGATGAGCCACTAGATGTGCAGGAACAGCCAGGACAGCAAGCTGTTAATGCTGATTTGCAAGCTAAAATGTCAGGGCAGCAAGCTGAAAATGGAAATTTGTAGGCTCAACGGCCAACAAACAATGATTATTGGGTTAGGAGATCGTCTAGGGGTACTAGACAACCTGATAGATTCGTTCCTGATGGAAAAAATGTGGCTGATTATGTCATGTTGAGAGACTGTGGTGAACCATCTTGCTTCAAGGAAGCAATGGACAGACAAGACAGCAAAAAATGGTATAAAGCCATGTTGTCATAGATGGAATCTCTTGAGAAAAATGGCACTTGGGACTTGGTACAGTTGCCTAAAGGGCATAAAACCCTTCCATGCAAATGGGTTTACAAAATGAAGGCCACTTCTGGTTCCTCGCCACAGTACAAAGCAAGATTGGTTGCGAAGGGGTACAAGCAAGAACATGGAGTTGACTTTGATGAGATCTTCTCTCCTATAGTCAAGATAACTACATTGAGAACCATTTTGGGCTTGGTTGCAGCTGAAGATATGGAGCTCATACAGATGGATGTAAAGACTGCATTCTTACATGATGATTTGCATGAAGACATATATATGCAACAGCCTGAAGGATTTGTGGCAAAAGGGAAAGAGAAGATAGTATGTAAACTCAAAAGAAGTTTGTATGGGCTGAAACAAGCACCAAGAGAATGGTATCATAAGTTTAATACATTTATGCAATCTCAAGGTTTTCATAGAAGTCAAGTGGATCACTGCTTGTACACCAAGAAGGCAGCAGACGGTAGCCTTATTATCTTAGTTTTGCCGGCAGGGATACTTATGCCTTGGACTCACTGAAGCAAAGTTTTCATGGCAGCTTTGGCATGAAGGATCTTGGTGATGCAAATCACATTCTTAGCATGCGAATACTCAGAGATAGGTCAAAAGGATTACTCTATCTATCTCAATAGGAGTATATCTCCAAGGTTTTGCAGCATTTCAATATGCAGGGGGAAAAAATAATTGGGGTTCCATTGCCTCCATATGTGAAACTCAGTGCAGAGAACAGCCCTGCATCTGATGATGAGAAGGCTGAAATGGCCAAGATATCATATGCTTCAGCTGTTGGTAGTTTGATGTATGCTATGATTGCTACACATCGTGACATTGCCTTTGCAGTGGGAATGGTTAGCAAATACATGGCAAAACTTGGTAAAAAGCATTGCAAAGCAGTGAAAGGTATTATGAGATACCTCAAAGGCACAAAGGATTTGCGCATCTGCTTTGGAAAGCAAAAGTCATCTGTCATTGGCTTTACAGATGCAGACTATGCTCGTCATGCGGACTGCAGAAAGTCCACTTCTGGGTATGTGTTTACCTTCACAGGAGGAGCAGTCTCTTGGATCTCCAAGCTACAAAAGTGTGTTGCATTGTCTACTATAGAGATAGAGTATGTGGTTGCCACTTAGGCATGCAAGGAGGCTTTATGGCTTTCACGTCTGGTGGGAGAGCTTGGCATTACAGAGTTGTTTGTTCTCCATTGTGATAGTCAGAGTGCTATCATGCTAGCACGGAATCCCGTCTTTTATGCAAAGATGAAGCACATACAGGTGAAGTATTACTTCATTAGAGATGTACTTGACAGCAAGAGCATTGAGCTTGTCAAAGTGCATATAGATGATAATCCTGCAGATCTTCTCATGAAGGATCTTCCAATAGAACAGTTTGCTCATTGTTGACAGATGATGGAAGTTGGATAGATATATGTATTTCAACTTTGTATATACCTAGACTTAGCTAATTCTTTTCTCCTCTTAAGGCACATTGCCTTTAGGTGGGAGGTTGTTGGAAATAAAGAGCCATCGTGCCTTTTATATGTGCACAGGTGTGAACACACCCTTAGCACATTTGTACTTTCATATATATCTATCTAAAACCTAAAGAGATACACTAGTCCTTTTGTACCGAACATCAAAGATCTCCTGCTCACTCTCCTTTCTACTGCTCTCTATTCTTCGTGTGTGTTATCTGTCGCGTTCACTCTCAACTCCATCCAGCTCCATCACGAAGAATGTGATTTGCATCACCTAGATTCTTCATGTCAAAGCTGCCATGAAGACTTTGCTTCAATGAGTCCAAGGCATGAGTATCCCTGCCAACAATCAGCATGTCATCTACATACAGAACCAAGATAATCAGGCTGCCATCTGCTGCCTTCTTGGTGTACAAGCAGTGATCCACTTGACTTCTATGAAAACCTTGAGACTACATAAATATATCAAACTTACAATACCATTCTCTTAGTGCTTGTTTCAGCCCATACAAACACCTTTTGAGTTTACATACCATCTTATCTTTCCCTTTTGCCACAAACCCTTCAGGCTGCTGCATATATATATCTTCATGCAAATCACCATGTAAGAATGTAGTCTTTACATCCATCTGTATGAGCTCTATATCTTCAACTGCGCAACCAGGCCCAAAACGGTTCTTAATGTAGTCATCTTGACTACAGGAGAGAAAATCTCATCAAAGTCAACTCCATGTTCCTGCTTGTACCCCTTCACAACCAATCTTGCTTTGTACTTTGGCGAGAAACCAGAAGTGACCTTCATCTTGTAAACCCATTCCCAAGTACCATTGTTTGCTAAACCCACAAATGATAGTCCATATCCCATCATTCCCTGTAGGTGCCCTAGGAAGCTCAAAAATAAAGTCCATAGCAATGCTCTACCAAGGGCTATCTAGAATAGTGCAACACGCCTTGCACATTTTGCATATCATGCTTTACTATCTGACATACGATGCATGTCCTAACAAACCACTCTATATTATGCCTCAAAGCTCGCCAACAAAAGAAATGCTCACTACCTTGACTGTGGCATCAATACCTCAATGTCCTGCATATGGAGAAGCATGACTTTTAGTGATAACTCTATAGTTACTCAACTGCTTTGTGACACACGGTCGTCCATGCATAATCAAAAATCCATCTCTGAGCACAAAGTACTCATGCCTCTGTCAGAGTGAAGCAATTCGAAAGCAAATGACCAAGACAAAGACTGAACAAAGAGAGAAGAGAGAGAGAAAGAGAGTGAAATGCAGAAAATCTGCAATGAAGAATGTTGTATAAGGATGCAGAATTATGCACAAGTGCAGAGAGAATATCTGCGTATGTCTCCACCTCAAAGATCTTGGTCTCCATCAACCCCGAGGACAATCTCCACGGTCTGCAGCCTGAAATCTGTGAGACACAACTGACCAAGACTGCTGGAGACAAGCCTATAAATAGGCTGAAAATAGTGCCTTACAAATACAGATCGGTTGTAATTAATGCAGCCGACTGCTGCAGTCCGACTGCCTTCCACATGGTGCCTACTTGTCCAGGGTGATGACTCTAACACCCCCTCTCAGATCCTAGACAAGGCATAAGGCGGAGGGATCTGGAATGTCGGCGAAATAGAGCCTGGGGAAGTGCCTTCGTAAACAAATCTGCAAGATTGTCCTCAATCTTACAGTATTCCACATCGATGGTCTCATCCAAAAGCTTCTCCCCGATGAAGTGGTATTGGATCTCTATGTGCTTCGCCCGTGCATGGAATACGGGATTCCGTGCCAAGGCAATGCAACTCTTATTGTCGCACCGCAAAACAGTAGGACGAGACTAGGGGCAGCCAAGCTCCTCCAACAATCGCTAAAGCCACACAGTCTCACATGTGGTAGAAGATGCGGCATGATACTCTGCCTCAGTCGAAGAGAGGGCTACCGTGGGTTACTTCTTGCTACTCCAAGGGATAATACCTGTACCCAAGGTAAAACAATAGCCTGTAGTAGACCACCCATGGTCCACATCACCAACCCAATCCGAAACACTCCAACCTGCAAGAACAAGATCATAAGCACCTGTACCTGCTGGATAGAAAATCTCGAGGTCGGAGGTCCCCCTCAAAAACTATAGTATCCTCTAAGCAGCCTACCAATGCACCTACTGAGGTGTACTCATGAACCCAACCAAGAGACCTACAGCAAAACATAGATCAATCCATGTGGTGAGGAGCCAAATCAATGATCCAATCAGCTAACAATAGCGGGTAGCATCCGCCAAAGGAGAATCTGAGTGTGAAGTGGCCTTCTAGTTCGGATCCATAGGAGTAGAAATGGACCAACAATCCTCCATCTCAAAAGTCACCAAGAGCTCTTGTATACATCTCTGCTGAGAGATGAAAATCCCCCTCTAAGTCTAATAAATCTTGTGGCCCAAAAGGAAATGGAGTCCTAAATCCGTCATCTCGAACTTCTGATGTAAGGTTGCCTTCATCTCCTCGACCTTCGGGGCAAGGTCACCTATAACAATCAAGTCATCAATATACAAAACAAACAACACACGACCACCCTTGGAAGTGTGCACATAAAGCTGCAGATTAGCCCTAGAGCGCCGATATCCCAACTTTGCCTAGAGAAAGGAGTCAATCTTCTCGTTCCAAGCACACGGAGCCTGCTTCAGGCCATACAAAGCCTTCTTCAACCTGTAAACCTTCCCATCTGAGAAACCAAAGCCAGAGGCTGCTCTACATAGATCTCCTCCTTCCGACTTCACATCCAATTGAAAGACGGGCCATCTCACCATTCAAGAAAACCGACTTCACATCCAATTGAAGGACAGGCCATCTCCTATGACCAACCAAGGCAAGAATAGCATGGATAGTTGTCATACAAGCAGTAGGGCAAAAGTATAGTTGTCATACGAGCAGTAGGGGCAAAAGTATCATGAAAATCAACACCTGGGCGTTGTGTAAAAACTTTAGCAACAAGGCGAGCCTTGTGCTTGTTTTCAAAGAGCCATCATTGTGGTACTTGGTCTTGAAGACCCATTTGACACCAATCACCTTCTTATGAGAGGGACAAGGCACAAGAAACCAAGTGCCATTCCGCTCAATAGCCTCCAACTTGGCTTTCATCGCTTTTCGCCAATGATTAGATTGTAAAGCCGCCTTCACTGAGGTAGGCTCTCTATCCTACATAACATGGCACATCAAACAGTAGTTACAGCAAACAAGCTCCATAGTATGTGCCTAGTGCCTCCGTGACCTCCGCGGTCCATCCTGTGGCTACCACTCCTCAGGGACCCCCTCAATCCCTGAATCCTAGAGCGTGTCACAGACCCAACAAGGAGGAGGCCGGATCTCGCCTTGGCACTCTGCTGAAGTTTTTGGAAGGTCTACCAACAACGGAGGACCAATCGGTGAATCCGGTGGCTAGGAACTAGGCTTCTCATCCGAAGAAGAGTCCTCAAGAGACACAAGCTCGAGAGGAATAGTTGCTGAGACCCAACTATCACCAAGATCTCCAAGAACAGTCTGGTCCTCACCCCCCTGTGGGGCTAGAACCTCCACAAACCGAACGTCACGGCTCGTGTAGACATCCCATTTAACAGGATCAAATAATCAATAGTCATGAGGCTGCAAGCTATAGCCCACAAACACCTGTCTTTTGGAAGCCGCTTCAAATTTGTCACACTGTGTCTTCGAGATGTAAACATAGGCATCACACCCAAAAACCCTGAAATAAGAAACATTTGGCTTTGACCCAAAGTACGCCTCATAAGGAGTCATACCAACAATAGCAAAAGTAGGGGAATGATTAAGGATATGAACTGCAGTAGCCACAGCCTCAACCCAAAGACACTGAGGTGTCTGACGATGCTCCATCATGGTACGGGCCATCTCAATCACACTGCGATTCTTCCGCTCCAAGATGCCATTCTCCTAAGGGGTGTTTGTATTGGCAAACTCCTGGTGTATACCAAGATCTGCACAAAAACGAGTAAACTCATTAGAAACAAATTCTCCGCCCTTATCCAATCATAATGTCTTCAACTTCCACCCTGATCAGTTCTCCTCAAAGAGCAAGCAATTCTTAAAGTTTGAGAAAGCCTCCGACTTTAGCTTCAAGAAATAGACCCATGTCATCTTGCTGTAATCATCTACAATGAGCATGAAATACAAGCTCCCTCAAAGGGATTCCATCCTCATCGGTCCACAAAGATCCGTAGAAACAAGCTCCAAGGGTGCTCAAGACCACCTCGAAGCCTTGCTTGGAACAACATCACAAGTTTGTTTCCCACGGATGCAAGATACACAAGGCTATTGACTCACCACAATATCCGGCAAACCTTCAACAAACTGATCGTTAGACGCCTTTTGCAGGTAATCATAATTGAGATGGCCAAACCGAGCATGCCAAAGCTCGGACTAAGTTTGAGAGGTAAGAAGAAGAGAAGTCAAGGCATGCCAAAGCTCGGACTAAGTTTGAGAGGTAAGAAGAAGAGAAGTCAAGGCATGCCAAAGCTCGGTCTAAGTTTGAGAGGTAAGAAGAAGAGCATGCCAAAGCTCGGACTAAGTTTGAGAGGTAAGAAGAAGAGAAGTCAAGGCAAAAAACCACTGCAACTTGTAGACTCCATTCTCCTCATAACCTCAAGACAAAACCTGTCTCGATGGTCGATCAAGAATCCAAAAAGAATCCACATCAAATTCGACCAAAAGGCCGAGGGCACAAATCTTGTGCACCGAGAGAATATGATACCCCAAAGTCGGCACATAAAGTACCTCGAATACATGGGCACCACCATGCCCATCTAGAATAAGATGCACATTGCCCGGTCCTTGAATAAGAACAGACGAACTATCACCAATGAGAATCTGACCATGAGAAGGCCGCAAATGAGTAATACCTACGGAAGGAGTCGTGTGCCGAGAGGCACCACTATCAACAATCCACTCCCGAGTGAATGGGGTCATCCAAGAAGGAAGGCTAGTTTCAGAAGCCGGCATGGTCGAATCCTCAACCACCTCCAAATGGAGGAAAGCAGCTTATGAGAGAGCGACCACCGCTCCGGAATCCTTTGAAGATTTCTCCTTCTCCTTCTTCTCCTTATCAGGGCAATCCTTCTTCCAGTGACCTGCCACAAGTGTGACAAGTAGACTCCTTGACTTTGTCCTTTTTAGATTTGTCCTCCTTCTTCTTCTTCTTTTGATCCTTCCCCTTCTATTGACAGGATTGACCAACCAAAGCCTCAAATTTTGAAGCATTGGTTCCTTTCAGTTGCTCCTCTTGGTCCAAGACCATAGAAACCAACTCTTCCCACTGAAAAGTCTTGGACTACCCTGAAGCAATCAAGGCAAAATAAAAACCATTGATGCGAGGCAGTAACTATGAAAGGAGAGTTATCGCCATGTCTTCAAAAGTGATCACCTTCCTTGCATTTTGAATCTGCATCTGAAGCTGCCTTAGCTTATTGATATGCTCCTGCATGGATAATGACTTGTTGACACTCATGGTCCGCATTCCCACTTCCAAAGAAACTTACTTCATGATGGTCATCCAATGATATATCTGATCTAACTCCAACCATATCTCCCTAGCCACCGTCAAATGCTCTATATGAGAGATAACAGTTGTAGTACATGAGAGAAATAAAAACGAGCGAATGCGAGCATTGAGTTTATCCCAATGTGCCTAAGCCTTTGCCAACTCCACCTTCTCACTGGAAGAGAGTCCGGAATCATCACGTGAAGAAGGATGATTGATAGCCTCCGTAACAAGCTCTGTCAGATCATAGGACTCCAATATGGCAAGCATCATGACCCGCCAGATGCAGTAGTTCTCACCATCAAGCTTATAATCTGAAGGAAGAGCTGGTAGGACAGAAACCTCATGATCCATGATCGCTTGAAGCTCTGTCTCTGCCTCAAAAGACATCTTCACCAACAATGCTTACACAAAACACAAAGAGCAGCCCCCTTGACTCTGAAAATACAGCCTACTAGAGCCATGGTTAGCTCGTCCTACTCCTTCACCACCGGAGGCGATGAAAAGGTAAAATCTGCACTTAAAGGCCCAAAATGCAGCCTTCTTCCTTCTCTAATGGCAAAAAAACAGTAGCAACTTCAGCAAATCTTCTCTTTTCTAGCACACCCATGCTTGTCTCAGCCTTGTCCTAATGCGCAGTCCACCTGCTCGCACTTCAATGCTGAAAACGCAGCCTTGTGTCGCGCTGAAATCTCCTCTTCAGATGGATCCACCCTAGGTCAGTCCTTCAATGCTTTGATACCATATCAGAGTGAAGCAATGCAGAAGCGAATGACCGAGACAGAGTGAATAGAGAGAGAAAGAGACAATGAAATGCAAAAAATCTGCAATGAAGAATGTTGCATAAGGATGCAGAATTATACACGGGTACAGAGAGAATATCTACGTATGTCTCCGCCTCGAAGATCTCGGTCTCCATCAGCCCCGAGGGCAGTCTCCACGGTCTGCAACTTGAAATCTGTGAGACACAACTGACCAAGACTGCTGGAGACAGAGCCTATAAATAGACTGAAAATAATGCCTAAAAAATACATGCAACCGACTACTCCAGTCCGATTGACTGCTGCCTAACTACTGCCGCGTGGCACCTAGCCGATTGCCTGCCTGTCCAGGTGATGACTCTAACAGCCTCTGGCCATTACAAAGCCGATCATAAACATTAGCAAAGTCCGAATTAGCAACATATTGCTCTGTCATGGCATCCAACTCAGTGTGATTAACCATGCTGATGGCTGAAATTTGTGGCTTACATGACAGCGCATCAGCCACAACATTCTTTTTACCATCAATATGTACAACCTAAAAATGAAACATAGAGAGAAAATTTGCCCATCTCATATGCTTCTTTGACAATTTTGTCAGTGTCAGAAAGTACCTCAAAATTTGATGGTCTTTCTCCAATATAAAATCAACCCCAACAAATAATGTTTCCACGTAGACACTACATGAATTACAGCCAAGAGCTCTTTCTCATAAACTTGTAAATTCTTTTCTACACCATGGAGATTTCGGCTCTCATAAGCCACAACACAGCTATCCTGCATAAGAATAGCCCTCATGTTGTTACCACATGCATCACACTAAACCACATTCCTTAGATCAAGCAACACAAGCACAAGACTTGAAATCATCTTTTCCTTTAACTTTTTAAATGCTGAAATTTTCATTGTTGTCAGTCTAAATGACGCATTTTCTTCTGCAAAGCATGCAATGGAGATGCAATTTCAACAAACCCACGTACATACTTTCAATAATAAAAGCATAAACCCAAGTAGCTATGGATCTCATGCACATTTTTCAAAGGTGGCCATAATCGTATTATCTCAACCTTTGCAAGGCCCATGCAAATACTATCAGCCGATACAATATGCCCCAAAAAGTGGATTTTATGCAAAAAGAATTTACTTTTCTTGTCATTGATAACCAGCCTATGCTTACGTAGTTCATTGAACACAATGTCCAAGTGCTTTCTATACTCTGCCTCATTCTTTAAGTAGACGATCATGTCATCAAAAAGAGTACCCACAAATCCTCTATGTGGTCTGAAAATGCGATCCATTATTTAATCAAAAGTGGTAGGAGCATTTGTAAGCCCAAAAGGCACGACGAGAAACTCATGTAGCCCAAAAGATGTCCTAAAGCTATCTTAGGCACATCCTCTGATCTAATTTATATATGATGATACTCACTTTTTAAATCAATACGACCGAATATCTTTATGATTATTATGGAGATGTGAAATTTCACTCAGCTTTAATCTTGTTGATAACATTTGATTAAGTTATTTATCAAATGTACAAGATTGTTTAGCATATGTGATACACATGGCAGTTATTTCATGTTAACAAGCCAAGGACCCTGAGGATATAGTGGGTGTCAAAGATAAAAGTTGTGATAAGTTATGTCAATTGGGCTTTGGGGATCAGCTAGTGTCAATTTTGACTCTAGGATAGTCGTTTGGCCAATAAGTGTTAGTAGCAGTGACACTAGGGACTAGCATTAATTCATTAATTAATTAATACCACTCTAAGGGTCAACAGAGGTTGGAGACCACTCCAAGTTGCAAATGGCCTAGCCAATTTAGTTATAGATGGGCACATTTAGTTTTGGGCAAGATCAAAAGGGCTGAAATTAACTTTTCAAGATTATTTAACTCTAAAATTTAATTAAATTGTTGGATAATGCTGAAAAATGGGTTTAGAAGACTGCCACTTGGCCAAAATGGCCATGCAAGCTTAGAAAACGTTTTTGGCAGCTATGTCTCAACCATTGAGTTAGTTTACAACCTGAGAGAGAGAGAGAGGGGGGGGATCTGTTGGTCCATTTTCTAATTAGAGAACAGCAATTTGTTACAAAAGACAACCATCTAGGGGCCTCAATAAGCAAGGGACATCAAGGAGATATCTTCCAAGGGCTAGCAACAGCATTGTTGATTAGGTGATAGTATTTTGGAGGTGCTTGGAAGTAGATGACTGCATTAAATGCAGGCTAGAGCAAGCAACAGCAGATTTTAGGGTTTTCTTACAAAGAAAATCAGATTTCTCTCTCATCTTGGCTACCTTCAACAATTTCTCAAAAGATCTCAACACTTCTTAGCCATTCTCAGTAGATCTCAGTCAAATTTGGTGGACAACATGAGGATTTCTGCTATAAACCCTAAATTTTTGCAAAAATTAGGGTTTGACAGCCACCTTAGGACCCAAGCCAACAGAAGAAGGCATCGTGCACTGAAATCAGCACTTGAAATTTATGATTGACAGGGATTTCAGATGCTAGCCCATCCATTGTAAATTGGGGTAGCATCTGGCCAATTGGTCATTCCATTTGTACTAATACTTGGTGAAAATCAAGGGGTAATTGGATCAAATTGCTTGTTGATTTTATGTACAACAAGAGGTTTTGGATCAACAAAGAACATTGTGAAATCTCAGCTTGTATACTGGCCATTAGCAATCAAAGTTTAAAAAATACCAAAAGGGGCACCAGTTTTGGGGCCAACCAATTGCCTATTGTCCAAAATCGTTAAGGTAATGTGTGCATTTCAATTTATGCTTAGTTATTAATTGTTGTAATTCAATGCTTAATCAAGTTTCACCATGCATGCATTGCAGAAGAAGGATGTGCCATTTAGATGAATAGTAGTGGAAATTTCAGCATTTGAAAAGTTGAAGGTTAAGATGACTTTAGATCCTGTGCTTGTGCGTCCAATCTAAGAAAGTCATTCGTGGTTCAGTGTGATGCTTGTGGTAATAGCATTTAAGCTATTCTTATGCAAGATGGCCGTATTGTGGCTTATGAGAGTTGAATTCTCCACTGTGCACAGAAGAATTTGTAGGTCTATAAGAAAAAGCTCTTGGCTATAATTCATGCATTGTCTAGGTAAAAGCATTATTTGTTGGGGGCTGATTTTACAATGCAAACAAATCATCTGACTTTGGGATACTTTCTGACGCAAACAAGTTGTCAAAGAGGCATATGAGATGGGCAAA
This sequence comes from Lygodium microphyllum, assembly GCF_053477565.2. NCBI lineage: Eukaryota > Viridiplantae > Streptophyta > Polypodiopsida > Schizaeales > Lygodiaceae > Lygodium > Lygodium microphyllum. Next base: position 58,902,343 of record NC_141141.1, on the reverse strand, counting down.
TTTTCTCTCTATGTTTCATTTTCAAATTGTACATATTGATGGTAAAAAGAATGTTGTGGCTAATGTGCTGTCACGTAAGCCATAAATTTTAGTTGTCAGCACAGTTTATCGCGTTGAGTTGGATGCCATGAAAGAGCGATGTGTTAATGATTTAGACTTTGCTAATGTTTATAATCAGTTGTACAATGGCCAAAGGCATGAGCACTTTCTACTAAGACATGGATTTCTGATGATGCATGGACAATTGTATGTCACAAAGCAGTTGAGGCCTAGAGTTATCATTGAAAGTCATGCTCCTCCATACGCAGAATATAGAGGTATTGATGCCACAATCAAGGCAATGGAGCATTTCTTTTATTGGCCCGTTTTGAGATATGACATCTCATCCGATTCCTCAACCTCAAGCTGCATTTTAGCAGACATATCCTCTAGTACATTACCATGAAAAGGCCTCTATAAACTAATATGAAAGCCACTATATATCCGCCATTGTGGAGATAATTTCAACCGATATACCACATTGCTGATCTTTTCTAACACCTTGACGGGCCCATAGTATCTCATACTTACCGCAGCAATACATGATCGCCTTGCAAATATAATATCTCTCTTCCTTTCATCTTTTTCAATCTTGCATTTTCAAAACGCAACAATACATAAACACCTTGCAAATTTCAAAGCACCTCTATGGATATCAATTGCCTTTTGCTTTTTCTATGATCTCTAAAGTGCATACTTTATCTTTGCATAGGTTGCATCCAAGTTTTCCACATAACAATCAGCCTCAAAGATCTATCCTTAGTCTACAAGATAGGTGGTACCTTCTTACCACCCTTAACCACCTCAAACGGAGCTTTGCCAGTGGGACTATGCACTGTATTATTGTAAGCAAACTCAACTAATGGCAGATGCTCCTACTGTGTCTTGTGGACTAAAACATAGCATCTCAAACGATCTAACACTATGGAATTTGGTTCCTCAAATTGACTATCTATCTATGGATGGATGGATAATAAGAATTTCAGCATGGTACCCATATTCTCAAATAACCCCTTCCAAAATAAATTGGTTATCCGAGGGTCTTGATCACTGGCGATCAACTCTGGCATACCGTGATACTTAAAGATATGTTGCAGAAACAAGCATGCCATATGATCGACCTTTATTTTCTTTCTCACTAGAATAAAATGGGCATGTTTGCTAAACATGCAAATGATAGTCCATATCCCATTATTCCTCGTAGGTATCCTAGGAAGCTCAAAAATAAAGTCCATAGCAATGCTCTACCAAGGCCTATCTAGAATAGGCAAGGGCTGCAACAAGTCTAGCATCTTTTGTCTATCATGCTTTACCTTTAAAGAAAGAAAGGTTAGAGGTAAAGCTTCCAAGAGATATTTGGTGAAGTTTTAAAACCATTCACCAACGGATGCAAAATGGATGGAAGAAGAGGACTTGGCAAACCATCCCTCAGTTGTTGTAGCTTTACCTAAATGCCTTTTAGTTAGAGCTAACTTCAATTTGCAGGTTCAACAAAGCAAGGGTCCAGAGTATTACCTGATGCTCAAAGGGAAGGTAGCACTTCCACTCCTCTAGTAGTTGTGGACAACTCTCGTTTGTAGTGGATCTCAAATGTATTCAACATGCATCCAAGGTACTGTCCTGACAATATGTCTGCCATGGGGTCACTATTAAGTGTACTAGTCGTTGTGAGATGTATGCATAAGACTATATTTTGCATCAGTTTGGGATCGGTTCATGATTGATTGGACTTGTACTTTTGGCTCAATTTTGAGATCGATTTCTGATTAGTTTTTTATCAATTTAAGAACCATTTATGGTCACTTTTAGGATCAATTTTTCATCAATTTTTGCATTAGTTACTAATCAGTTTTTGCAATTACTTTGTGATCAGTTTAGGGTCACATTTGCACCAGTTTGTGATCAGTTCTCAAGTCAGCAAATGATCAATTTAGGATCAAATTATGCTCAATTTTCAATGGTTTACAGCTGGTTCCATGCACAACAACATGTTAGTAAATGCCATTGACAATTTCAGCCATGGTTTATGTTGAGAATATACTTTACTATGGTTATGAAGTCAGAACAGTTGGCTCAGCACGAGCCTCACCTTTCCCCACCCTCGAGTACTCAAGTTCGAGCCCTCTAGGAGTTCTTCGATATCTTCGACACCCCAACTACCTTCTTTGGCATGACCGGCGATACTTCCTTCATCATCAGATGATTCAAAGTCCATGATCCATGAGATTTTAAATTTCCTATCTCTCACAGAGGGGGATTCAGAGGGGGGTGTACTCTCTTTGCCCTGACAAGGGGCTCCTACTTCTTTGGATTTAGAGAGAGGGCCCATCCCCTACCACCCTCTGAGGGGGCACCTACTCATCATGAAGTATTTCACCCACCCTTTACTCTTTGGGGATGGCTATCTTGGAGTAGTCATTTCTCCTATTGATAACCAAGATCTTCAAGTACCACCTAGATCGAGGGCTTGGAGGTTCAACCACAACTTGGTGATGAGGCCTTCGAATTCCTTCCAACATGGAGTTATGGAGCTAGTGGCTTCTCTCCCAAGGTGGAGTCAAGCTCTATAGTTCGTCCCATCTACTATTCCTTACTACAGGTTACCTTTCATGTGAAAATCTTGGATCTTTGGGATCCTCTGCATCTTCATATCTTTCTTTGCTCCTCTTTCTTCCTCCCTTTTTGGGCATGAGAGAGGGTGTTGAGAAACCACTTCTTCAGTTTACAGACTAACAGCCCCAAAAAGAGCTAGTGTCCACATTCTAGTCATTTCATCAATGGGCACCCACTCAATGGTGAATCACCCTAGATAATTTATGCCTATGAATAGGCCATTGATTCATTTATTCTTCACTCCTCTTCTTCCATCACTCCGACACTCTTCTCTCTCCACACCACTGTTGCACATACCCCTATTGGAGGACATCACAATTGGTGGCCTAGCAACTTCTTGTGACTTGATTTTTGCATCTAGAGGCATTCCATCTATCTCATGTCAGCTCCCAACACTTGGCGACAGCATTCTTCATTTGACAACAACCTCTTCACCCCTCGTGTCTATCCAACATACCCCAAGTATTTACATTTTGCAGCCTAGGGACGTCCTCTGCGTCTGGCGTCATCACACTCCACCTCGCATCATTATCTGGGTTGCTTTCCTTGCGTTTTACAACTCCAACACACTCTGGGATTTGCATTTTGCAGCCCATGTCACAATCCAACATCTGAGGATTGTGCTTCGCTCCCTCAACAACTGGTGTTCATCTTTCTCATCTCCGACGGAATCTGAGGACTACACTTCGCTCCCTCGCCAATTGGTGATCATCTTCCTCATCTCCAATGACATCTAAGGACTATGGTTCACTCCCTCAACAACTATCCTTCACCTTCTAGTGATTACTTTGATAGCCCACTACATAGAGGACTCTGTTTCACTCTCTTCATTGTGCAAATTCCCACAGTTGCTGCTGCCTAAGTCAAACAAAACAGTGCAATCATCTTTTGAGCTTGTATTGGCTTTTCTTCTCATAGTATGATTTAGTGCACTATCATCATCGCGTTCTTGTGTTTTTGAGTGTTTCTCCTCTCTCAATGTTTGTAGTACACACTATGTTTCTCCTCGAAAACCCTACTATCTCTTTGGTCTCTTAGTCATTTTTGACATAGTATCAAAGCCTTCTTTTGTTAGTCACTTTTGACACAAGGTAGCTAGCTTGACAACTTTGCTATCAAAGAGGGATTATGACATTTGGACTTCTTCTTCAAGGTGCTTTCTTACCGAGATGCATCCAACAAAGCGCATGCTACTGGAGTATCCATGGTGCATCCTAGGTTTCTTGTTCATTACTTATTCACCTATGCTCTAAGAGAGGGTCATATCACAGGTTCACACAAGCACCCACAACCTAATTTATGGATACTCTCTTTATTTTTTATTGTAATAGGCCAACATATTTTATGACAGGACAACTCCTTTATTTTTTTCTATAAAAGGAGGAAGTGTGGCCATAGTCCATTATCCATTCAAGTACTTGCAAATTCTTGGTGCGGAGAGAGGGAGCTTGTGGAGTGTGTGACCTACCACTCAACCATTGTACTCTGTCATAATGGATTCCTATTCCTGGTTTATATTTTGTGCATTATCTCTTTTATCGATTGTGTCTTTCATTATTCGCTTGCATGTTTTGCTTTTCTAACAACAATCCCATGCAATGACAATGATCTCATCTCTATTATAGAATTTCTTCACTCCTATGAAGAAGCTCCATGAGGCTGATCCAAATTTTGGTCCAGAGAGGCATCAGTGCCAACAATGTCTTCTTTGAAGCTTTGTGCTCAAAGGTGGATGCTTGTGTTTTCACAATAGGCTTTGTATATTGTTGCGAGACCTTACAAGGCTATCATTTCTCAAGAGACGCATGATGCACCAGCTATGGAGCATTGTGGTCAAGGTCCTACCATCCCACCACTTCTTTTGGCCTCAAATGGAGCAACATATTCACATATACATGAGGGATGTGATATATAGCATGCTTCAAAACCAAGTAAAATGAAAGTAGTGGAAAAGTTACAGCCATTGGCTATTCTGGACTTGCCTAGGGAAGAGATTCCCATTGAACTTGTGATAGCCCTTCCGAAGCACAAAATGCTCCAGAATGATGTATTTTCACTATGTTAGAAGTTTACTCATATATTGAGCAGTTTGACCAAATTGAGAGTTTTTCAAAAGAAAATTCAGCGTATCTTTGATAAAACAAGGTATGCTTATGACTAATTTTCAACATTTGTCCAAAATAATGTCTTCGAGTCTCTGTCCAGATCTAACATGTCTGGGTGGTTGTTGTAGCAGCAGTTGCATAAAATACAAGTGCAATGACAACAAATCTCAGATGTTCTACAGCTACTATATGGGTGGTTGTTCTAGTAGCACTTGCATAAAATATAAGTGCAATGACAACAAATCTCAGATATTCTACTACTGTATGTGAAATCCTTTCTTAAGTTCATCCATGTATCTCCATCATCAAAGCTTGGCTTACTGTTTAGAAAAGGTAAGTATTTACAAAAAAGCGTCTGTCCCTGCATTGACACTATCATGAGCACAACATGATGGTTGTGCGTATGCAGGGACCCGATACCACAAGAACCAAATGAGAATTTACTCAAACCGTAACCCTAATTCTAACTACCTGATGCCTCGTTTTCAGTTGAGGGAGACCTCTTGAAAGCACGTGCTCTCCGGCATTGGCAGCTAAGGCCATGGGACAATTGGAAGACGACGAAGATAGAGATCGAGCTGTTGCCATTGAAGGTGACCGTCTCCCATGAAAGGAAGTGTCTTCTTGAGGAAGAAACTGCAAGGAAGAAGAGGAACTGTAACTTCGAGTATTCGCCATGGCGTAAAAACCGTGCCTCAGATCAAGTATGCTTCATAGTTCCTTTGTAACGTCAGAAAAGCCCGGTTGCTTCTTCGAGAACTTCTGCATTAGTACCATGGCTACCTCGATAAGCTAGACTCTAAAATGATCCCTCAGTCTATCCCTTTCTTTTTAATTTCTTTCTTCTTCGTTTCTTTGTTGGGCTGGCTTTCCCCTCTTACACGTGGCAGAGGTGACACGCCGGGGAAGAGACCTTCCTAGAACACTCCTAGCCCTTCTACAAGCAAGTTGATTTAGGGCAAGTGATTCATGTGATGATTATAGAACAATGTGAACCTCAGTCGCCTTTGTCTTTCCCTTTCTATCATTTTGCCTTCATTATCTCTTTCCGTCTTTAGGCACAAAAGCTATGCTTGCTGAAGGAGGCTCCTACTTAAGCTACCTATTTCCCTTCCTTTAAGTTGGTTAGACATTGTCTTGCAAACTGTCCCAATTGTTTGCATGTGTAATAGGCATTGAAAAAGATAATATGAATGCGAAACATCAAGCTTGTTAGTGCTAATTTAAGGATGCTAGGTAACAATATGACAACAAAGCCTAATCCATTCACAGAGTGGGAGATGCAACAAGAAGAGGACATACAGTGTATCACTTCCCTTTTCCTTCAACAAGGAGACTGATCATGGGCACCGAGACATGGTCCATGTTTAGGGGGTTCTTTCAATTGTGGGGATGCATAAGAGGATTGCTGCAAGATTAGGCCAGCTTTGTGATGGGAGGACTATACTTCAAATGGTCCTGAGTTGTAATAGCCAGCCATCCGTATTTTGAGTCAATCAATTAGCTCTTCTTGTTAAGGAGCAATCAATGTCATATGTCAAGCCGACACAAGTAGCTCAATAAGTGGGATAAGACAGAATCTCTTATTCCTTCAAGAGCTCCACACTTTCATAGTTCATCCTTCTCTAGTATAGAT